>NC_091133.1:101325080-101626955 GCF_040183065.1 Periplaneta americana
TTCATTTCATAAACACTCGTATAGTACTTCCTCTTGAGTATATTTTGTACGAGATCACCCCTTCTTCCAGTCCACCCTTATACAGAGTGCAGCTAATATCTGCATTCCGCTCATGAGCTGTGAGCTGGCTCGGAGAGCGCAAACCTTGTGCAGGCCTGCTCTATAGGGTATACTCTTTTTTCAGTGCTATATACCTCGCCTTTCTAGAAGCCTTGTAATGTACAGCAAAAAAAAATAAATTTGGGGAAAACCTCGGAAAATTTCAACCAGGCAATCAGCCCAAGGGAAAACTAGCGTGTTAACAGTAAGTCTGTGATATCTGCTATAACTCCATATCAATATGCTGCCATTTGCTGCACGGATTATTGACTGCATGGAGTATGTAGTGAAGAATGATGGATGCTATGTTGAGCATGTAGTTTTGTAAGGATGGCCAGAGACAGTTTTGGGTTTAGCTCTGTTTACTTTCAGATGTCCGCCGCTGTAGAGTAACGATTAGCATGTCTGGCCATGAAACGAACAGGCCGAACAGGTCCAAATCCTGGTTGGAACAAGTTACCTGGTTCAGATTTTTTCCCAGGGTTTTCCCTCAACCCATTAAGAGCAAATGCTGGGTAACATTCGGCGCTGGACTCAGGACTAATTTTGCTTGCTTAATACATTGAACTCCACTTCCTAGCAAGATTATGCAATTATTTGAGTCAACTAAGTATCTAAGGATTATCCTGGATACAAAGATCAAATATAAATAACACATGAATTAATCTACTTCATATGAATTGTACTATTTTGTATAGCTTAATGAAAATAAGTTAGTAAATTGAACTAATTTGATTGTATATGTTTGTATAGTTTGGGTGATGAATTGTATATGCTTTTAAAATGATTACTAGTCTGTGTAGCTCTACTTATGAATTGTATATAGGCCTACTGTAAATTGAATGGTAGTCTGTATAGCTCAATTGATGAATTGTATATGCTGTAAATTGTATAGTAGTCTGTATAGCTCAACTGATGAATTGTCTATGATTATAAATTGAATTAATCTACTTGATATTAATTGCACAAATTTGTATAGCCTAATGAAAGTATGCTACTTTGTATTGTATATATTTGTATAGTTTTGGCCGATGAATTGTATATGCTTTAAATTGAATAGTAATCTATATAGCTCTATTGATAAATTGTTTGTGTTTGTAATTTGAAGTACTTTGCATGATATGTATTATCAATTTCTGTATATCACAACTAGTTGAATTGTTTATGCCTTAAATTTAATTAACTTACTTGTTTTGTATTATATATATAGCTCAACTGATGAATGATCGCTTGCGTTTGTAAATTTAATAATCTGATTGGCTATGTATTGTATACTTTTAGTAGAGCCATCGATGTAGCTCAGTCGGCAGACTCGCTGGGTTGCTGATCCGGAGCTGTGTTCGGGCTTGGGTTGGATCCCCCTTTGGTCTTTGGTTTCTTCCGAGGTTTTCCACAGCTGTGGGACTGAAGCCAGATGGCCTATGGCGAGTCCTTGGCATCAACCTCTTTGATTTGATTACCCCCCCCCCTCTGATTTGATTACCTGGTTGGGTTTTTCCGAAGTTTTCCCCAACCAAAAGGCAAATGTCGGGTAATATTTTAGCGAATCCTTGGACCTCACCTCATCTCACTACATCCCGCCAAAATATTGTAAAAGATTGCACAAAATTGTAAAAATTGTAGAACATTACTAAATTGTAAAACTATAAAAATTTGTAAAAATTGTAATTGTAATATTGTAAAATTTTGACTTGTTCCACAACTTAAAGCTTCATTGCTCATGTAAGATCTATGGAATAAAATAAATGAATGAATGAAAATAAACATGGAAGGACTGGTTGAAAGGTAATCAAGACTTGTAATACTTTGTGAAACTGTAGAGGGGTTTTTAGTTCAAAGTGAGGACTGACGAAAATTGTTTACTGCTTTTATGTCAGCATCATATAACTCATAATCATATAACTCTTAGGATTTTCTTGCCCTTTAAAATCCATTGCTGTTAGTCTGTTTGAACACATGAGCCTTGGATCCAACAGCTACCATAGTAACTGCTAGATAACCAAGGGTGACAGTAGGAGAAACAAGCATCAGAATCAATCTGATTCCCTTCTTCCGAAAAGAGAGCGCATGAGAAGTTCTGATGATTTTGGAAGTGAAAATCATCGAATTTGTAAGTTCTTTAAATAAAATTTAATATTTAAGGCGCTATATTTCATATACCTATATCAGGCATTAGAAAGTGATGTAATTGTAGTGCAATACCCTAGAGCATTCGCGACTGACCAAGTAAACGTTTAAACAGATCAGTTATAAATTCTCGACTGCATGTGCTCGAGCGTATCATTTCCCAGCTGCCTTCTTCACAACCGAGGACTGATCAGTGAGCTCAGTTGACCGTTTTCAAGAAAATGCAAAGGTCTAGCAATAAGCCATTGTTTGAATCCTGTGAGGACATTATTTCCTTAATTCGAATCTTGTAAGTTTATAATTAGTATGGGTATAGATTTATAGATTTATTGATATAGTTCACAAAAGTACAAAACTTAATAATTTAACAAAAGATCTATATACAAATGTAGTTCTACATAATAAATATACAATTTCCTAAACTAATTAATCTATCGCAAATCTCAACAATTTATTGGTTCAAACTTGCACTTACGTCTGGTTTTAGTGCATGTTTAAACCAATCATGATAACCATTAAGACTTTAAACCTTATTTATCTGGTCCTTTTCAAAATTTAATTGTAATTTTTAGGTATTATTTTACATAATAATTTATTATTCCAAGTAGATGATCAGATGTCGACATACCTGAACCTGAAATAGCTGAATCAGTATATTCCATATGTAGGTTAATCTCTCTTTCTTGCAATATTTTCTTGTCAGCAGAAACATTTGCGTAACTTCTATGAAGACTACCGCATACCCGTTTAAACACAAACTTAACAAGTTGCTTACATAATCAACCTCAATTTAGTTTCATCATTGTGTCGCATGTACTCATTATCGATTCATTGCTATTATGATGACTAATAAATTTATTATAAATGCATTCTTAGATAGATAATTTGTATAAACAAAAGCTGCCCTAAATAAGGGTTTGATAGATCGGCCTACTAAACAATTCATAAAGAATAATAAGTAAACAAAACAATTTTGTGACACTTGGAAAGAAAAAAAAAACATTAAGATAAGAAAACATAGGAAATCAAAAACTAAGGGAAAGAAAGAAAGAAAGCATATAGGCTAATTAAATTAAAATATATTAGTTAACCAATTTATAAAGTCAAATTTTCTTCTGAACTTTTAACTTTTACTAGGTAATTAATATAGCTATCGGAATACATTAATAACTACCTTAATTCTCTATTTTCAATTTTTTTATTATTATTTTAAAAATCTTGACGTAATTCTATCTTATTTTCAAAACCTGAATTCTTATCTTATTTAATTAATAATAAGTTTTTCTGATTTTAGGAAAATTTAATCTTTGTTGATGCCTATCTCTTAGTAGGTAGTTTCGTTCAGTATCTATAGTTTTGATTGAATCTACTTTATTTCTGTTAGAGTTTCTATTTGTTATTTTACCTCTTATTAACTGTTCGTCACCTGCTTCTACTTCATCGGTCGGTATCGCACAGCTCCTCCATATTGTAGCACTTCCTCTCGTGGACCCCGGACTACCAACGGCAAGTGGCATTCTTAATTAGTATGGGTATGAAGACGAGGTTAAAAAAAATGTCACAATTATTACAATTATTAATTATTTACAATTTTATAAGACTCGAACTCAGGAAATAATGCTCTCAATGGGTTGAACTATAACTTGCTATTATATGGGGAAGGATCAGTATGTATACTAAATTTTGACATTTTTAACAACTCCTTCATACTCATACCAATTACCCGTACTTATAATTTTGCAACGTTCGAATTCAGAAAATATTGCCCTCACTGGATTCTAACAATGACTTGTTATTATATGGGGAAGGATCATTATGCATATAAATTTTGACATTTTTGAACAACTTCTTCATATCCATAATAATTACCTATAACTTTACAAAGCTCGAACTTAGGAAATAATGATCTCACAGGGTTCAAACTATGGCTTGTTACTATATGGACAAGGGCCATTAATCATTATGTAGGCCTATATAAATTTTGACATTTTTTTAACCTTCATAGGTAGACCCAAGAGCCCTACACGAACACAAATTTATTTCAAAACATTTTTGGGCTCGAAGTTCTACATTTGTCTCACTAGGAATCTTTGAAAAGCATGTGCGTACCGGTACCAAGTTTGCCAAAATTTATTAATGTAATCTACAAACGTGTCCAAATGCCCATACGTCCTTATATACTGTACATAATGCTCTCCACTCGCTCTCTCTCTCTCTCTCACTCACACACACACACACACACACAAAGCAATTATATGTTCAACAAAAATCAGTCTTAAAATAAAACAAGTAAGGTAGAATTTTAGTGTATTTTTAATGTTATAATTTTCATTAATTCCAATAACCAAAGTGTAACAAACGCATGTATTTTTTATTTATGTCATCTCCCTTCTCAGAATTAGGTAACATGATCACAGAAATTTGTGCCATAAATTATTTCTCACAGCAATGTCAAACGCATGTGTATGTAATGGGTCACAAAACAATAATAAAAATGTTAACAGACTTCCAACAAAGTTTGTGTTTAGTTTTAATGATTAATGCTTATTCAATTTGCGCGCAACCCATTTTATTGCTGTCGATATTTTGAACAGACTATTAAAGGTAAGGAATGTTACAATTTTGAGGTCTGCGCCCCTGAACCAATTATAAACACAACATACTTTACTTGCGCATGACACTAATCACATGACTTTTATGACGTATATCTGTGGTCAGTCATTGGCCTACCTGTAGGCATAGGTCGAAGTCAGAACATACTGCACACTTTATCCTCAGTCCTGTTATATCTTCTTGGCAATAAGTACAATTGTATTTTGCAAATAAATCTGAAAAAGATACTGCATCATTAACATTTCACTTTTGTGTGATCGTATGAAATTAGAACCAATTAAGAACCAACTGTTAACAATACATACCCGCCATCTCCTAGCTTGTGTGACGTCACAACCAAAGAATAGAAAACGGTTTACGCTATCACACAGAACACGTTGCACTAAAACGTACCACTTTGCCTTAATAAGACACATTAATACCTGCATAACCTATTAATTTCAAAACATTAAGAACACTCATGTGACCTTTAAACACGTACAAATACATATTCCGTCAGTGCATGCATTACATATGTATATATGGTTGCTTACACCATTACCCGTTTTTATTATTATGCAAACCGTTATGAGTCATAGCAACGCGTGACGTCCATGGCATCTCTACCGAACTTCGCAAGCCTCTGACTCCCGGAACACTAGCGACTCTACATTGATCTACAACTAATTTGGGTTGAGGCCTCGATGTCTCAGACAATCTAACAGTATTCCATTCCAGTGCAGTGTTAGGGTTGCATGATTAGACTGACGCTAAACGAACGAAAAAAAATCCCCCCCCTCCAAAAAGAAAAAAATAGTGCTGATCTGCATGAGAGAAAAATTATGGATAGTTTAAAAGAGGTACACATTGTACTTTCTTTATTGCGGTAATAGAAAAGGGTAATCCAAACGTTAGAAGATTGGCACTATCTTTGTCTTATGGTCAAAAAATGGAGTGAGAAAGGGTTCCTACTTGTTGGGATCGTTAGAAACTGCTAAATCTCTTTGACTGACCAGTGATAGCTTGGAGATTTCGAAGTATGTAGGCAAAAGAAACCCTTATGTCAATGTGATCTTCGTGACGAAGTCAATGTTGCAATACACAGCACATCTACCTCCACCATGATTAATACCGGTGCCTTGGCCTGTAGTTATCTGGCTGTTAGTGCTGATTCGAACAAATACTAACATGCAACGCTACTGCATTACTGTTTCATAAACTATAATACAGACCACACTAAATTAATTTACTATATTATCGGCAGTTCCACGCTGTGCTCTAAAACATCCTGCTTAGGACTCGCATTATGGAATGCATGCTGGTTCAAGTCCTCATCAGGGAAGAACTTTTCTCAAGAAATATCGGCCAGTGTATGGAATTAGTGCCCAATTAGCATCGTGATGCACTTGGGGAGCTACGATAAGGTAGCGAAATCCAGCTATAATGGCTGGGGGAATCATAACTAAGGAGCGGATTCCTATGTAATTAAATATTCTTTTTGCGTGTGATAAAACACAATTAACAAGGTTAAAAATTCCGAACATGAAGTTTCAAGTTTAAAACCCGAATTTTATTTCACATAAAAACACATATTTTCACAAAAAAATGATGTAAATACATATTTTCAGGAAATCTATTATAAACACATAAATCTTAGAGTTTTTTTACTCAAATAATTTTTTTTACAAGAGCTTTTAAATATTTTAAAACTAAATCAATTATATCACTCAGAAATATGTTAGCCTATCTTTTTAAGAATTCTTGGTTGCTTCGTGTTTCTAAGCGCTGTGTGGTCTATCCATGATCCATTTTCGTAATAGTATCGCCTCAAGTTCTGAGAACTGCTAGGCAGCATATCTGTGTTATTATTAGACAATAAATTAACATGGACAAGGAGGAGAGATCTTGTAACACAAAATTAGGAATGTTCATTGTTGCTGAAGATGATTTCATTCCACGCTTTGTTTGTGAAACATAACAGATAAGAGCTGGGTATGAACATTATTAATTTAAACAAAGCTCTCGTCTCTCGCTCATGTCTATCAAGTAAGGCAATATATCTTGTTGTGATTCCCTGTTATCAGGCTTCATCAATCGATATCCTTCAAGATATACTGAAAGATGGTTGTTTAAAAAACGATTTGGCTTTCCTATTAGCAAATAAGCTTTTTGTGTGACATCATAAAAAAACTCGAAACATCCAAAAACCTGTTGTCTGAAACAGGGAGGTACGTGCAGTGGAAATTAAACTAGACTCGCTACCAGGTTCAGAAGCACAATTACTAAGGGACAAATTCCAGAATGTGTTTGGGAAAAGTAGTGGATATAAAAAAATGTGTAAAGTTGCTCAAGTATTGGAGGATGTGCCTGTAGATGAAATGGACGTTATTCAGAGATAATCGGCATGCATTTGTGATGGAGAATTTGGAGATGATCTTTGCTGTTCACTGCAATTCTCGGCCAACTACTATCACTCAAGTGTGGTTGGTGAGTACCTAGTAACATTTTTTTTCAAGCCAAGTAAGGTATTTTTGTCATATTAAAAAAAATATTTTTTTATTTTTAGGAAATATTTTCGTACTTTTCAGCACATAAAAAATAAATATATTTAAATTTTTTAGCACATAAAAATCTGCTCCCTAATCATAACACTAACCACACGATACCTCCATTTTGGTTGAATAACCGTCCACCTCTGCTTCAGCATGTGAACGTGAGGTCAGCAGCCAGCTGGTCGGTCTGGGCCCTTCAAAGGCTGTGGCACCAAGTGTTGTTGTTATTGTTATTGTTATTATTATTATTATTATTATTATTATTATTATCGGTATAGTTTTAAAAACAAAAATTTTGGATTTTATTTATATAACTTACAGTAAATGTTCTACTTTCTATGACATACTAGAGTAATGTGTGTTTGTAAATACAATTTCGAATACCTCAAGCTTAATTTTCGTCAACTTCAGATTCTATGTCATCTGTAAAGGAATATTTTATTCTTGGGTGTTCTACTAATGCCAATGACATTTTGGGCTCCGAAAGTCCATTTGAACACATGAAAGCACTCATACAGACGAAAGTAAAATATTTTTGCATGTGTATCAATATGGCTGCCATAGCCACCACAGCAGTTTTGTAGCAGAAGATACATCGTCTGTCCACTAGTATTATTTACCTCGATGATGACGCCAAATACTAACAATTATTGCTCTTTTAATCATGTTATGATTGAGAAGAAAGTGTACACGTATCCTATAGTGTTAAAAAAAAAAAAGAGTTCTGTCACAGGTACTTAGAAAAGAGGCATTGTACATGATCAGACATAAAACGAAACAAAACTAATATTATCTCAACTAGTCGTTTTCTTGTGAACCAGGTCACTCATCCTCTGATCATGTGCACTGCCTCCCTTCTGAGAATTATAAAGTATCTATGAAACAAAACTTTTTTCTAAGACTGTACATTATCGTTTATCACACGGTTCTTTAATCAAAAAGTCTTGCACTTACTTGTACAGAGCTCAATGTGTACCTATCAGCAATATTACTACTGAAAACTTCTGCAAACAAAAGTAACTATAAATAACTAAAAAATAATAAATACTAGTGAAGATATTTATAGACGATAATAGATACTGAGTCCCGCACCGTGGCATCGCGGTCTAAGGCATCCTGCCTAGGACTTGCGTTACAGAATGCGCGCTGGTTCGAGTCCTCATGGGGGAAGAAATTTTCTCATGAAATTTCGGCCAGTGTATGGGACCGGTGCCCACCCAGCATCGTGATGCACTTGGGGAGCTACAATAGGTAGCGAAATCCAGTTGCAAATGCCAGCTATAATGGCTGTGGGGATCATCGTGCTAACCACACTATGCCACCATTCTGGTTGGATGATCGTCCACCTCTGCTTCGACATGTGGGCGTGAGGCCAGCAGCTGGCTGGTCGGTCTAGGCCCTTCACGGGTTGTAGCGCCACGGATTATTATTATTATTATTATTATTATTATTATTATTATTATTATAGATACTGAACTTGAAGTTACCATAACTGTTAGTTACAACTGTTAATAAATCTACATTTAACTTTCCGGAAATTCATCAAAGTTATCAATGCAGTTAAATCTATAAGAACAGTTAAGTAACTAAGAGTTAACTGGGGTGTACCAGAAACAGAGCATAAGAGTATTCGAGAATAAGGTGCATAGGAAAATATTTGGGGCTAAGAGGGATGAAGTTACAGGAAAATAGAGAAAGTTACATGACGCAGAACTGTATGCATTGCATTCTTCATCTAACATAATTATGAACATTAAATCCAGATGTTTGATGGGTAGAGCATGTAGCATATATGGGTGAATCCAGAAATGCATATATAGTGTTAGTTTGGAGACATGAAGAGAAAAAGACCTTTGGGGAGGCCAAGAAGTAGACAGGAGGATAATATTAAAATGGATTTGAAGGTGGTGGGATATGTTGGTAGGGATTGGATTAATCTTGCACAGGATAGGGACTGATGGCAGGCTTATGTGAGGGCTGCAATGAACTGGGTTCTGTAAAAGCCATTTGTAAGTAAGTAAGCCTGGACTTTACTGTGAAGACAAACAGAATGAGACAGAGCAAAGCATTAAAAGTTCACAAGAAATATGAAGGCTATTTGGAAAGTAACTTCCATTAGGTCACTAAACATCATCCATACAGTTGCAGACCCTTTATTATATATGTAACCTGAAACTACAACATTCAATTATTTTTCAACAGTCTTCAGCCAAATTGAAACATCTGTTGTAGTGTTTCACAAGTTTTAGGAAACCCTCATCACAGAATTCTGCCACCTGTGATTTGAACCATACCCAAATGATGAATGGCCCTCTTTAATTCTTTATGCTCGACCATGCCAAAATGTAGTAATTATACACCTGGTAGTAGCCCTTTAATGCACCTCATTAAAGTACACCTATTCATTATAATTCAGTTGTTCAGCCAATGACAAACCACCTTTGTACCGTTATAAACCCGCCAGTATTGATTATTCTTGGATATGCAATCGAAAGACAATTAGCAAAAAGTCATGGAGGCTGGAAATCCAATACTGTCGCAGAAGGTTATGTTCTGTTACTATAATAATTAGCGTTAATTGTAAATAATATTCAAATAAATTCAATTTGTCATTCGTTTTTCAATTCTAAATCAATTTCCAGGTTATATCAAGACTAATGTTCTCTAGGTTATATCAAGGTCAATGATATTCGTGGCTCGGAAAAAATCAATACTTTCGCGTCTGCGCACATCTCACAATTCAGGTCAGTTCCGTTCGTCACTTACATAACCATAACATGAAAACTTATGAATAATTTCAAGTTAGAAATATGGTCGAGCATAAAAAGTCGTATGAAACTTGCCTATTATGGTAATTAAGACGCTTGTATAAAAATTATGAAACTAACTTGCGCTCATTTCATAAACAAACATACTCGCGTCTTAATTACTGCCATTATAGGCTCGTTGCATAATGTACTATTAATGTCTATCTGTATTGACTGTGGTGCTCAGTTCCGTGAAATCCACCAGCAATACTCCCTTTCTGTCCCAAGAGGCAGTGGCCATAAGCTTGTCTCTCATTTTTTTTGCGAGTATGGCCTTCTCCATTGACTGATTTTTTTGTCCCTACATTGCCTCTCTAAGTTGACAATGGATTTCAATTATTTTAAAGTTATTTCCTAAGAGAAATCTCATTACTGACTTTACCTCATAGGTGGTGGAATTTTCAATTATAGCACACACATTTTGAACAGTCACTGTAAAGTAACAACATAACCTTCACTTCACTACATCTGGCTGCATACCAAGTCACACTACATTTTTGCAAAAAAACTGGCATCGTTACCAACAAAACTGTGTGCCACATAAAATCGGAAGTTAGTTTCTGGATAGCCCTCATACTACACAATAGGAGTAAATGGTAAGAGTACATCAACATCTTTCTTATAATTATTTCAAGTTCCGGTATTTGTTTCTTTAAATGATCAATTTTATTTAAATTGAATTTGATATTCTTACTCACACTAAACAAATTAATAACCTTAATTATGAAGTGGAAGAGAAGCAGAGAAAATAAAATAAAAAGGATGAGATGTTTTATTCAACATAATTGACTCATATGCTTTAACATATGTATTCAGATCAACTACCAGCGAAAAATTTTATTTTGCAAGCCATAAGCTGACACAACAGCTCTACCAACACAATACACCGACTTGAACATCAATTTTACGAACTCATGTTTATACAAACATTTTATATTTTCCACTACAGTATAATTTATAAACTACCCACAAATAGCTTTAATAACATCAATAAGAGCTCAGAAGTCTTTCCTATATCATGTCATTTTTGCAGGCATCTCTCTAAATTAAAAAGAAAATGAAAAAAAGTCTTCCATTTTATTTCATCTTTCAAGCCAACAACATGTATTATAACTTTCATTCATATAAATAAGAATCAAACAAATTCTGATGTGAATCAACAATACATTACATAAAATGAGTTGATCTTAATACAAAATGAATAAATATTATTCAAAACATGAGTACTCAGATTATGACACTAGATTTTGTAAAATTAATATTGCTAAAGGTCGAATTTCTGTAATAATCCCTTCTAAGACTAATTCCAATATTTCTTTAACTTTTCAATATGAGCAAGATTCCTAACATGATTTTCTATTGTTTTCGAACAGTGTGAATACTGTACTTTGCAGTCTTTGTCTTTTGATTTTTAAATATTAAACATTGAGTTCTGAAGATGACCCAAAATAGGTCGAAACATGTTAACAAGGTACGTTAAAATTTAACACAAGCAAATTCTTATCATACATATACCGAAGTGATACAGTGTTAAAAGTTGTGTAATCAAGATGTATGTACAAAATAAATGTAAACATCTCGAATTCAATATTATAGTAAAAAAAAAAAAAAATTAATCAAATATCATATGAAAACTGTTGAAAAAATATGTAATAAAATTTATCTGCCTTCGAATATCACTTCATTGTCCTAATGTAATATCAAAAACTAGTCTTTGCACGTAATACAACTCTCTAACCTTGTTGTATATCTGTGAAGTTCTACCTGATGGATCCACCACAGAGAAATATTGGAGAGCAAGAACGCTAATGGCTTCGTTGCCAAAGCCCGGCATTAGATAACAGCAACAACAACCACCTTGTTGAATATTTAACAGCAGGCCCACTGAGCATTCAGTGATTAAAATACCAAATATGTATTGAACGACTTTAAAAAAAATCTTTCAGGAAATTAAGGTTTACATTGTCTACGACACACTTGTTTTGTAAACGTTTATTAACTCTGTAACAAAATAATATCAATATAATAAATGCCATAATTACATGCTCCAATACTTATGTATGCCTCCGAGACATGGGCCATGACAGAATTTGATATTGAACGTTTAAACATATTTGAGGGGAAGGTCCCACAAAGAATCTTCGGATCTCTCAACGATGAATATACATTGAGGATGAGGAGTAACAGGGAGTTATATAGCCCATACAAATCTCCCGACATTATACGTCCAGACTAAGATGGGCAGGACAAGTTAAGAGGATGGAAGAGAATTAAATACCGACGAGAGTTACGGAGTACAAGGTTGAAGGGAAGAGCAGAGTTGGACGACCTAAACTTCGGTGGCAGGACGTATCATGAAGAACATCAGAAAGTTTGGAGTTAAGAACTGGTGGATGGTGACCAAGGATCCTGAAAGAAGTCGAGGCTTGACCCGAGCTGTAGTGCTACTAATAATGATACGCTCCAATAATTTCGATGAAATATTTCTTTTTAATTTGTGCCACATTTAGTTTAATTTCATGTGACTTTGAGCAGAAATGTGTTTTATTGTTGCAGTGTTCGGCAATATAATTCAAGTTATACAAGGAGGATTATACTCTATTTTATTTCAAGGAGTGCAGTTCGGTGGCTCCTCTGAACACCCACTTACATATTTATGACTTCCTACACAACACCTCTGACAATTCCATCCTGTCCCCTCGTCCCAACATTGCACAGTTGCCACAATCCTGGTGACCCTCAAAATGAGACTGACGGGATTCTTGGAATTCGGAAAAGATGCAGCAACTCTAGCCTCCACGTGGATTTGACGGGAGCCTGTCAATTCTTCTGAACAAGGGTTGTGATTGGTTACTGACAGGAGAAGACAAGATTTCCGTCACAGTAAGAAACACATTTATTTATGACAACAAATTAGTAGGGGGCAGTAGGTCTGTCGGCAAAGTCCTTTCTATGAAACTGCACTCCATGAAAAAAAATAGAGTATACTAATTCGTTGGGACAGCACATGGCTTGCATTTTATGTTGAACGGTAATTAAATTTCTACATAGCACTCTGATTAACACGATCCATACATACATTTAAAGAATCTATTTCAACACCTCATACATATAAGACTTAATTTACATACATAAAAAATAATACTTAAATCAAAGAGACATATTAAGTTATTCAAATGCAGTTACAAAAAAAATCCATTAATGTCTGTACAATAGCTGAAGTAGTAGTTTTCCATGATGAAATGACAGCCATTAAATACAGCAGAGATAATAACTAGCCCACAGTGTGTTTCATGGACCTTAACATAGGGACAGACAATGCCTCCTTCAGTCGCACATTTCTTGATCTCACAAAAGTTGTTCAAGGTCTTTTCAGTTTATCAGTCTCACTTTCCTAAATGGATAGGTATCTCATGTTATTCTGAAATATCTAGTAAGTCAACTTCTTCTCAAAATTATTCCTGGGAGGCCATAGCACGGGCTTGAGCACGAACCCTCTTCTCATATTCCAGACGGTTTTGACTGGAAAAACAAAGCATATTTAAGAATTCTATCTTATATATCTAGGGGTAGAGGAAGCGCAAAGAAAGCTTGCCCATTTGACTGATGCGCAGAGAATGATATTCAGTCCTCGTGCCGCCATGCTCGTTACAGGGCTGCTATGAATCACCTAATGCTGATTACAGGGCGCATTCGAAAGCGCGGTCTTGAGCTGTTCGTATCGAGGAATGTTGCTGTGCAGAGCAGGTAGAAGCCAGCGTGTGTGTTACATTTTCTGCGTTTTATCCCTGATATCAGTAGTTTTATGTAGTTCAAAGTGTGTTTGTTAAATAACAGAGTTCTGTATAACATTCTATGTACTTAACAATGCCCCTGTTTCGCTCTAAATTAGGAAGTGCTAATAAAACGTTACACAGTCAAACTAGGGAATTATTTATAACGTTCATAAATTTATGAAAAACGATACATGCTCTGCTCGTAACATAAGCAGTCTTACTAATAAACCGTGTATAGTTTTTATACGAGACTTATGCAGAGTTGAAAGAGAAAACGTTACTAATAAACCGTGAATAAGCTATGGACATATAAACAGGCTGTAACTATACAATGGAAATTGCTTTGCAGTAGTTATATACACGAAACCCCTTGTTTAAGCATTGTATATAGCGAAAAAATGGCCACCCCTCTAACAGCTGTTCGTATCGAGTGTCATTTTATGATGATGGTTACCTTGTAACCACAGAACAACAAACCAATTTTTTTTTTATTGGGTTATTTTACGACGCTGTATCAACATCTAGGTTATTTAGCGTCTGAATGATATGAAGGTGATAATGCCGGTGAAATGAGTCCGGGGTCCAGCACCGAAAGTTACCCAGCACACACACAACAAACCAAAGATCATAGAATAATATTGCTGTAGCTTGTACTCTTTGACCAAAATGTAGTGTGGTAATCGATTAGAGCCAGTTGTACTATCGATATTTAACATGCCACACTAGAGCGCTCTACTGGATACAATAGAGAACCTCAGGTATTCTATTACCTTTCGTAACGAAGTAATGACGAAACTATGACGTAGCTGTGTAACAGTTATACTGTTATACACGATGTATGTAATGATTATTAGTAAGGAATTTACACACGACGTATAAACGAGCTACTCATTGTATAAGTATAAGACAGTTAAACGTCTGTATATAGAGTTTTATTAGTAAGACCGAAGGAGTATATACAGATTAAAATAAACCTACCACAGTACCCTAGTTATCAGAACATTTTAATAAAATCACATATTATTAATGTTTTATTACGTCAGATATCAATTATTACACGATTATATATTTCTTATAACATCTTTGTAATTTCATTCAGTGATTTTATGTGTAAAAAAATTCGTGCTTCTGTATTTTCAACAATGTTATGTTATTAGTTACTCTGCAACTAGGTTTAGGTTACGTTACACGCGCTGTGATAAATCTCACTCGAAACATCAAGCCAGCAGACGACTGAGAACTGCCAATCGAATCGAAGCGAGGTCGAGTGCACCCGAACGTTTCCGAAAGTTTGCGCAGCTTTCTGTGGCAAGCTCTTCTTGCGTCACCTCTATGATTTTATGGTTATAATTTTACCCCAATTTCGGTGATTAAGACAGTTTAAGTTCGGTGACTATTTCTTAAATAAATAAATAGAAAGAGTAGCCTAATTTCGCAAATATTTCGCACCCTAAAAAGTTTAAAAAAATAATAAAATAGCATTTTTTAAATATCACTGAAACAATCCCTTTGAAACTGACAGAAAATTGTTTGCATCATTAATTAAATTCATAATTCAACTTCATTCAACTGACAGCACTGCTTTCTTGCTCTCATGAAGGCAGGAGAAATGACCGTTGTCTGCTTGCACTGCTTCTTGGAAGTAGTCCCTAAAACTGTGAGTACACCATGCCAGATGTCACATGTCGCAGGGTCAGCGAAATGGGGGAAGTCACGTAACAGTTACTTACTTTACAGGACCCTTTTCTTTAACTTATTTTAAATAGTTGTATAATATTACATAGGCTTCCAATTCTGAATAGCAAATATTTTCAGGAAAGAGCCTAATACCTCAGCCATTAGCCTTTATAGAGGGGCCAGTAGAAAGAGTGGGGGAAATGGACAGTAATTTCGTGACTTTCCATCAATTTAGCGAAAATTCGATTATATATTTCACTTAATTTTGGAATTTCATTATGGAATTTGCATTTTCCATGCATAAAATTAAGGGTATATGTACGTGAACGACCACAAATATTATCAGAAAATGCAGGCTTTAAATCTCTAAAATTTTATAAGAAAATAAGCTCACAATTGGACAAAAATTACAAGGTACCTCAAGACTTATTAGAACTTAAATATCTTATAAAAGTATAAAAATGTTACTAATAATATTTTTCAAACCAGGTTTATCAAAGTATGAAACAAAATTTTTGCAGTTACATCATTTGATAATCATAACATTGTTATAGTTTCTCTGCCATCTTTAATATTTTTCCTGCATGTAATAAACACTTATTTCTGAAAAGTAGACTACTCTCAGACATGTAGAGTTGTTTATTTTAATACAATTGATTTTTTATTTGTCCTATATAAAATATATTAAAATTTACATAATGTTTGTGATCTAATTTTTCTATTTTCAAAGAAATGGACATTATTGTAGTCTACCTTTTGCATAAATGCATGTTAAATCAGTGTACAAAATTTCAGAATTCTATCTCTAATGGTTGTGGAGCTATGAAATAATGTGTAAAAATGTTCAAATTTTGGAAAATTTAATTTAAAGTAAAAAGTGAATTTTTTAAATTATTATTAGTAACCCTTCTTATACCTTTATCAGATACCTATTTAACTTCTAATACTTCTTGTTGTGGTACCTTGTAATTTTTGTCCAATTGTGAGTTCATTTTCTCATAAAATTTGAGAAATTTAGAACCTGCATTTTCTGAGAATATTTGTGGTCGTTCACGTACATATACCCTTAAGTTTTTAACACATTTCGCGTATATCATTAATACCAAATATTACACCACTATATATAATACATTCTAAATGACAATCAATCAATATCTGTCATCAGTATATAAAAAAATAAAATTTATTTCTAAGCTAAAATAGTTACTTTATTATGATCGAAACCATCAGAAACCACTTAGCATACTACATTATAAAGTGGTACCACATTCAATAATTGCAGCAGTGATGTATTAGATGACAACTCCAGTTTAAGATGCTTAAGGCAAGTTGTTTCGTTTAATTCTATGAAATGCTTTCTAATGGGGGACTACTGTATTATAATTTTATGATACCAAAGTTTTTACTCACCAATAAATGGTATAGGCTTCAGCTTGAGCAGGATCTTTAATGTTAGGCTCGTTGAGGAGGTCCTGAATACCAAGCAGAATCTGCTTGATAGTAATAGCTGGACGCCAGTCCTTTTCCTCATCCAGCAAGGAGAGACATACGGTACCTATAATGATGTTTATTAATCATATACTTACGTAATTTTGAAACTCCCAGAAATCATTCTGGAACATAGAATGCATAAAGTGACTGAAACAGAGATCTATGAAAATGACGCCAAAGGATATTACCTGATGGGTAAACATTGGGATGGAAAAGAGGTGGCTCAAACTTGCATTTAGGTGGACTGGAAGGATAGTCATCTTTGAAGATCATTCGAAGTTTGTACTGGCCACCTTCCCATGGAGTCTGAAAAAGAATAAATATACTTATTATAAATACCCTCAAATAACATTTAATTACAAAAAAGTCTTCCAAAATTGCTGGCATTAGTAACATTATTATGAAGAGCTCATTTTCAAAACATCCCTTGTCCACCTGATAACGAAAATGTGTTTTCTGTGTCCATGAATTCTTCAAATATAACTTTACATAAAATTGTTATGATTTGGCTTCAGAACGCCCTCTAAACCACTAAAATCTTGTGTTAAAAGTGACAAGCACACGCACACCCCCCCCCCCACACCCATCCATCACACATCGCTCATCCACCACGCATGTAAGCTTGCAACATCTATAAGAAAACTGAGTAGATCTAATGAAAATTTTTCTGATAAGAAATCTGCTAATGACTCAATGTCGAAACTGCTCCTCAAAATATGACATAGTTAGGTCTCCACAAAAGATAGACGGATATAAAAAATTAGTTGCCCATACTACGTGGTACAGTCATTAAGTTCTAATACTGAGCGCATAGTGGCGTTGTGGTGCACTATAGCGCATAGGTGGCGCCATGGTATGATACCTTGTCAGTTAGTCTCTCAACCCAACAAGAGACAGTTAAGTGCATGCACTGTAAGCAGAACTATGGTCTTTGTTGTGACGGTGATTTGAATGCGCACGTCGGAACCCGAGATGTCACAGTTTGAGCAACGGGCAAACATCAAGTTCTGCCAGAAATTAGGCAATACTGCCAAAACATTTCAAATGATGCAGCAAGTTTACGGTGAGGACGCAGTGAGTCGCAGTGTTGTGTTTAGGTGGCACCGACGTTTTTTGCAAGGAAGAGACACTTTGGAAGATGATGCGCATACTGGTCGGCCACAAACAATTCGAACTGAACGCAAGATCCAAGAAGTTGCAACGTTGGTGCGTGCTAACCGCTCCCAATCGGTAGACGATATCGCAGCAACAGTAGGGGTCAGCCATGGTACTTGCTACAAATTTTGTCTGATGACCTGAACATGTCTCGTGTTACCCAGCACAGCGTGCCACGAATCCTGTCGCAAGACCAACGTGATGATCGCATGACGATTTGTGGTGACCTCATCAGTAGTGCTGACGATGATCCGACGTTTCTCAACTGGATAATAACTGGAGATGGAACTTGGTGTTTCCTTTATCATCCGCAACTGAAACGACAATCCGCCACCTGGAAAACGCCATTATCACCACGACAGAAAAAACCGCGACATGACAGGTCATAAGGCAAGGTTATGCTTGAACTGTTTTTTGATTCAAATGGAATTGTTCACATGGAATTCATCCCAGAAGGTGCAACTGTGAACAAAACCCGCTACAAAGAAATCCTTGGCCGTTTACGAGATTCAATTCGCCGTAAGCGACCTGAGCTATGGCGTACAAAGAATTGGCTGTTGCTACATGACAACACCCCTGCACATCGCTCTGTCCTTGTCCAAGAGGAACTTGCAAGACAACAGGTGACAGTTCTTCCACACCCTCCGTACTCACCTGATCTCGCACCATGCGATTTTTTTCTCTTTCCTCGCATGAAAGCAACCCTACGTGGGCGTAGATTTCATTCTTCCGAAGAGGTCATGACTGCCACAAGAGAAGCCATACGGGACCTTCCTGCCAACATCT
The DNA here is from genome assembly GCF_040183065.1 of Periplaneta americana. NCBI lineage: Eukaryota > Metazoa > Arthropoda > Insecta > Blattodea > Blattidae > Periplaneta > Periplaneta americana. Next base: position 101,344,143 of record NC_091133.1, read on the forward strand.
TTCAACGGTGCTTCCAGCAGCTATACCAACGTTGGTAAACGTGCATAACGGCCAACGGAGACTATTTTGAGGGAAGATGTGGTTCTGTTTAAATGTACGCTGTGTTATGCGGCATCTTGTGATACATCCAGATTCTTGTGGGAGCCTACCCTCCAAGCGTCAAGTCTTAGAACTTAATGACTGTACCACGTAAGTGTAAGGTCATGAAATTAAAATTTTAATAAAATATTATCGAAAAATTGAGTAGCATCAGCTGTGAATAGATAGTGCTCACTTAATTGGCAAATAACATTGAGTGAACGAAGTATCTCACATGTCACTTGAAAGAGTGGGTATTCACGTCAAATGGCAACTCAACTATTATCTTCAAGTACACACTGTTATGTGTGCAGTTTGAAGGATAGCTGCGACACAAGCTCATTAACAGTGTCCTTGTGAATCATAATCCCTTGAAATAACAAAATGAGTGAATAAAGATTACAACTTACTGATTTCTTTCCAGGTATTGCACATTCCCAACTCATTAAATTCAGACTCCCATCAGCATTCTTAACAGGCCTTGCTACAAAACCCTGTGAACAAAATTAAATGGAAATTATTACTTTTTGTTTTCCTGAGACACGTAGGATAGCTGTTTGGCTAATGTGTTGACTTTCCATGACAGATGTTTGGGATCTAATTCCAGAGAGTTCAAGTGAAATTCCCGTTCCCCTACTAGCAATCCACTATTTTCCATTTATCATCATAACTACCACTCCAGTGTAACAAAGATTCGCCTCCCATTATTTATATCAGAAGCACTGTTTATAATGGCTAAGTGAAACAGTTTCAGTACAATGCTAGAAGAGAAGGATACTTTAGGTCGACTGACAGGAAAGAAACTGTCATTAAATAAAAAAAAATGTTCTACAGGAAATATCTAACTTGAGAATGTGTAGCTTTATACGCTAATCCTATCAGCGAAGATGAGTTTTAACTGTTCATAACAATCATAACACTACTTATTCAGTAATTGTACATATACAATCTTACTTTCGTCATCACATAGCCAGAGATTCTACTGATACTTACAATGCAATGACAGTAGAATTGAAAGCAGCTGACAGAAAGGTTTTCAAGCTACTGTGAAAAATTTCAGAATTTAATTTGACAGAGAAGTGTTACTTTTTAAGTAAAGTCCTTGATTTACTTTTAACATGGTTTCTCGTTTTCAGTTACATCAATTCACAAAACACATTATTAATGTCATCTGATAAACATTACAGCTTACACGCCACATCACTATATGATCAAAAACTTAAGAGTTTGAGTTGGCATTATCAGAAGTCACACTGTTGGTCCTTACTTACTTACTTACAAATGACTTTTAAGGAACCCGAAGGTTCATTGCCGCCCTCACATAAGCCCGCCATCGGTCCCTATCCTGTGCCACATTAATCCAGTCTCTATCATCATATCCCACCTCCCTCAAATCCATTTTAATATTATCTTCCCATCTACGTCTCGGCCTCCCCAAAGGTCTTTTTCCCTCCGGTCTCCCAACTAACACTCTATATGCATTTCTTGATTCGCCCATACATGCTACATGCCCTGCCCATCTCAAACGTCTGGATTTAATGTTCCTAATTATGTCAGGTGAAGAATACAATGCGTGCAGTTCTGCGTTGTGTAACTTTCTCCATTCTCCTGTAACTTCATCCCGCTTAGCCCCAAATATTTTCCTAAGCACCTTATTCTCAAACACCCTGAACCTATGTTCCTCTCTCAGAGTGAGAGTCCAAGTTTCACAACCATACAGAACAACCGGTAATATAACTGGTTTATAAATTCTAACTTTCAGATTTTTTGATAGCAGACTGGATGATAAAAGCTTCTCAACCGAATAATAACACGCATTTCCCATATTTATTCTGTGTTTAATTTCCTCCCGAGTGTCATTTATATTTGTTACTGTTGCTCCAAGATATTTGAATTTTTCCACCCCTTCGAAGGATAAATCTCCAATTTTTATATTTCCATTTCGTACAATATTCTGGTCACGAGACATAATCATATTCTTTGTCTTTTACTTTCTTTAATGAAACAATCAATAATTAATGTTATTTTTTGTATTTATTTATTTATTTACTTCATCAATCATTGTTCACGTCATGGCGGATTAGATGTATTCCAGTTCTTAATCCGCCATCACTCTCAATACAAATATAACAAAAAATTAATACATTTGAACTTATAAGTATCCTCTGTTTACAATAATAATAAAAATAATAATAATAATGATAAAAGTAATAATAATAATCAACTAACAAGTAACCTCTTTTATTTAACTCCTACTCTTTTAAGAATTATTCTATTACTTCATTGACTACTCTTCGTAGTTTCTTATCATGTAACTCCTCAACATTTATAATTCCATCTCCGTTAGAGCTTTGACTTTCTCTTCCCATCTAATTTTAACTCTAAACAGAAATTTTCCTAATTTATGCAGATTGCTTGCGTTTAGGTGACCATTTTTTTATAAGCTACTACAGCTTTTATTTGTAGAAATTTTTTATACACCCAACTGTTTCTCAAATCATTCGTTGCCTGACACTTTAACGCAATGTGCATTGCGTCTTCAGCTAGTCCACACAAAGGACATTTATCCTTCTCTACGTTCCCTCTCCTATTCTTGAGTCTCCAGATACTTACTCCTCATTTCAGTTTGGTTGAGAGGCTTTCCCCTCTACTCACACTCTCTACCGTCAGTGAAGGGGAAGGTGCTACAGTCCGTCGTAAAAACGTTCGACTAATTGACTTACAACATAAAGTGTCAAAATCTATATTTCGAAAGTCTATACCAAGAAATCAATTCTATTTTTATTACTGTCTATATCAATAATTTGCATATTAAAATATTTAATGAGTTCAATATACGACAGTTACTTGCAATGTAAGAAGAAATAAATACTAAAAAGGCGTACAACTGACATATTAAATTTAAGTATTTCGATCTTAATAAGCATAGGTCTACTAAACCAGTAGTAATGCGTTTCTACGTTCAGCTACACAAATTATAGTACTATGCAGTGAATTTAAGTGGAATTATGAATAATAACATTATAATACAAAGCCTGTATTATGACATGCATTATAATAAAATTAGAACTAGAATAGTACATTATGCAACAAGCCTATAATGATAGTAATTAAGAATCGAGTATGGATATTTATGAAACGAGTGCGAGTTTCATAATTTTCATACGACTTTTTATGCTCTACCATATTTCTAACTTGAAATTACCGGTATTCAGATGTATACATTTTATTTGTATCTGACAAAATCGGAAGTGACCTCGTTCTAGGTCGTGAATTGTGAGATGTGCGCAGGCGCGAAAGTATTGATTTTTTCCGAGGAACAATAATGTCATTGACCTTGACGTAGTCCCGTTGAACTTGATAATATTATAATATTATAACCTTGATTACTGAATTCGACATTGAAAAACGAGATGACAAATTGAATTTATTTGAATATTATTTACAATTAACGCTAATTATTATAGTAACAGAACATAACCTTATGCAACAGTATTGGATTTCCAGCCTCCGTGACTTTTCGCTAATTCTCTTTCGATTCCATATCCGAGAATAATCGATACTTGCGGTTTTATAATGGTACAAAGCTGACTTGTCATTGACTGAACACATGTAAGCTGAGTTATCATTGGCTGAAGACCTGTACTTTAATGAGTAGGTGTACTTTAATGACATGCATTAAAGGACAGCTACCAGGTGTATACTTAGTACATTTCGGCATGGTCGAGCATAAATATTTTTATAGACTTTCATAATCTATTTTGTGCGGAAATCAAGAATTAATTTAAATTAACATACATCGAGAATTTTGGTAGGTTATCTTCATCACCGTTCACCGCAGCTAATATTTTGTCTAAAGTTGGCAGTTCTTGACGAAAAAAGAATTGGTGAACTTTAAATCTTATTGTTGATTTTGTGAATTCGTCGTATTTTTCTAAAAGTGGAAGAGTTTTGCGAAATTTCACCGGACTCTTTTATTTATTATCATTCATCTTCGCCTCTCTTCTGATGCGATAAACACTTGCTTTTCCCACTCCCGTTATCTCAGCCACCTTTTCTAAACTGTGAGTTGGATTTTCAGCACATAACGTTTGAAATAAATTCAACACACATCTCTTCTGACCACTTCGCATTGGTTTACCCTTTTTATGTTTTATAACACTGCTGGAAGCCATAATGTTCGTTAAATAATTTACAAACTACGATAAAATACGGTCCTAAGCCTAAATAAAAAAAACTATGTACTTATATAAGAAATTAACACTACACTATGTACACTATTTCCTATACCGATATTCACAAAACACCACGAAGTAAACTGTAAGGACGAAACAAATCTCAAACCACTCAGGGCAAAAGATAATATGTTTTCTCTACCGCTAGTTGCTACACTACGACATACACACTGGGACAATCTGCACTGTGTCGCTCCCCAACATTCAAACCAACATTCGTTAATTTTATTAGTAGCCAGTTGAAAATATTATAACAATGACACTAAAATATACTGAAACAAGTCATTGTCAAACATCTGTATGGCTGCATTTTATATCCCCTAGTGTACTTTATTAAATATTTTATTTTGTTCTGTGTACAGCGTAGGGGGTGCAGGTATAAGAAGTAACAGCTACTGCTCGGTCGCTAACGGTATCTGGGGAATAGGGAGGGGGAAAAGAATGTCTTCGCGCCCTCTCAACTTGCAAGAAATGCCGTTTAATCTCCACCATGCCATTCCTGTTCTCTCTTCCCCTGAATTTAGTCTAACATATTCTTCCTGTTCCCAAAACTGCTTCACCTCCCTATAGTATTTTAGTGATCCTAGGTCTTTCATCTTACTAAAAATATCTTGTCTTGAAATTTCGTTTGCCCTCTCTTTTACTATTCTTCCAATAGTTTTCGTGTTTATAGACCCTTATTCTCTCCATAGCCAATTTAGACCTAATCTGTTTACTTCACTTTCCAGCTCTTTCAGCCAATTCGATTTCCAATTAGCGGCTTTCATACAAAAGATACATGTTTTCATAACTGCCGAATCATTCCTACACAGAATATTACCTAAATATTTGATTTTTCTTTCTAGAATAATTCCCAGACTCGAATCGGTTTCCATCTCTAGTAACGCTGCCAGGTTAGAAGCATTCTCCGGTATTCCTAGAAATTTTTTACACATTTTGGCTAATTAATGTTATTGTTCTGACATGTTTCACAATAAAATTCACTGGCCAATTTGAAGATAAACTCAAGTATGCATATTTCCAAGAAGACAGCACAACTGTACAAACAGCTAGATCTTTCTAATTTTTTACCGAGTTTTTGGAGAATTCATCATCACTAAAAATCTCTGGCCCCCATGCTCCCCAGACCTGACACCACCTGACTTTCATCTATAGGGAGCAGCAAATTGTGCAGTATAACTTATCAATATCGTCAACACATACTTAATGAGCTACAAGCTGCAGTAACCGCGTATACGAGGCCTGTTCAAGAAGTCCCGGAACATTCGTAATTTCGCGCCAATGGAGTGTACGCGCGAAATGTGGTTGGTATGCCTGTTTAGCTGTGACTTTGATTTGAAACTGCTTCAAGTTACATTCATTTAATCCTATTAGTCATTATAGGATGTTGATTTGAGTACAACAGTGCATCGCGTGTTTTACAAATTTTAGAGATGACCGAGTTACATGAGCAACGCATATGCATTAAATTTTGCGTCGAACTCGATGAAACCTTTACAGAGACGCACCAAATGCTCCAACAAGGCTATGATGATAAGTGTCATTACTTATGAGGTTCAAACCTGTCTTCAGACAGTTGACTAAACAACAATGTATTCTACCAGTTATGGACTGAAAACTCTCCATCAGGGGAACATGAAACTTAATGTCAATCATTACGAACAGCTAAATTTGCTTAACTGACCAAGTTGTCCCACAAATAGCTATGTATGCTGACATAATACTCCAGCTGGTATTTCTTTACAATTGTGTTACCAAGTTAAGGTACAAATGTATTTACGTACTTAGCTTCTAGTAGAGTCATAGGCCTATGTACCGTAAAAAAATGAGTGTGGACACCAATTTCGCACTGAAATAAGGGTGGAAAATTGCTGTGAAAGTGGGGGCTGGTAGAGATGTATGGCCAGGCAGGATCGCTCCATCAATGTGGAAGGAATAGGTGGCTGGGATGGGCAGCATATTACATCTCATGTCCATGCGTTTCTATACTGATCACAAACATTTATTTTTATTTTAGTAGGTTATTTTACGAAGATTTATTATTTAGCGTCTGAATGAGATGAAGGTGATAATGCCGGTGAAATGAGTCAGGGGTCCAACAACTAAAGTAACCCTGCATTTGCTCATATTGGGTTGAGGGAAAACACCGGAAAAAAACCTCAACCAGGTAACTTGCCCCGAACGGGAATCGAACCCGGGCCACTTGATTTCGCGGCTAGACGCGCTAACCGTTACTCCAAACGTGTGGACGATCACAAAGAAAGGGAAGTTTTCGTTACGTTCGAATCAGTGTTAGGTTAGGTTAGTTCATGCTTTTCATATGCCTTGAATATAGGCTACTCACAATTGGCTAAGAATGTCACTACCCCATTCAAGTTCCTCTCTATTTTTGGTGCGGGGTCCTTGCTATCCTCACAATATCAATACATAGCAAGTTCAAATAAAAGATGAGAATTTTGGTTTCAAAACTATCCGAAATCTCTAAGTATATACCTAATTAACTTAACAAGTAAATCAATATTGCACATCTTTATGCATTCTCACTTACAAATGGATGATCTTTTCTCCATGCCTTCCTCTCTTCTGCCAATCTTGCAATTGCAATGCCAGACATTGTGTAGACCTAAACACACAAACATAGTATAAATTTCATTCATCTTTAACAAACAAAAAGAAAAAAAAAACCTGTGGCCGACAGAGTATTAGAAAAGACGGTACTCGAATAAGGTAAAAATACGTTATGCACCTAAAAATCCGACAATAATTAACTCTTTATTGATGAAAAAACAGCAATGAAGCTACGCAATTTGGAACATTCAACAACGAAACAAAGTTTGAAGTACCAAAAAAACTCTTAATTAACACGAGGGTTCAAACGAAGACATGTAAATATAAAATTAAAAGCGGGAAAAAATAATATTACAACATATTCCATTCCTTTACCTCCCTTGCTTTTCTTTTGCTAAGCCCCTAACTCAAAATTTTCTTAATTGTTCCTCTTTATAGCCGCTCGCCACCAACAAACGGGGTGTGTTTCATTTCATGATACTTTCCTTTGATCATTTTCGGTTTTGAAGGCTCAAACGAAGTGCTTTCAGTAAACCTGCAGAAGAAACCAATATTCTTGCAGTACAAGGAGGAAAGATGGAGAAAAGGACTCCTTTCTTCCATGGTGAAAACTCCTATAGTTGCAAAAAAAAAAAAAAAAAAAACATATCGAAATCGAATAGACTACAGTCCTTGCCTGAAATTTTGAGTGCGTTCAAAATTCGTAGGAATGGACCTAGCTCGTTGGAATGGACGAACAATAATTTTGCATTGTTGATTTGGCCATAGTGCTTCTTAGAAATAAACTTGATAAACTATGGAGGCATTGATACCAGTACTAAATAAATTACAAGATGTATTTAATACTGTAGGTGCCGATGCAATTCAGTTACCCCAAATTGTTGCTGTTGGAACTCAGAGCTCTGGAAAAAGTTCAGTAATAGAGAGTTTGGTTGGACGCTCCTTTTTACCACGGGGTACGGGCATTGTAACACGACGTCCACTGGTGTTGCAATTGGTGTATTGTCCCAAGGAAGAAAGAGAACACAGATCAACTGAAGATGGGACCCTAAACTTGGATGAATGGGGCAAATTCTTACATACGAGGGGTAAAATTTACACCAACTTCAATGAAGTGAGTAATGAGATTGTCAGAGAAACTGAAAGGATGGCTGGATATAACAAAGGTATTTGTCCAGAGCCAATCAACTTAAAGATTTTCTCAACAAAGGTTGTTAACCTGACATTGGTGGACTTGCCTGGAATTACAAAGGTGCCTGTTGGCGATCAACCAGAAGATATTGAGGCTCAGATTCGTGAACTTGTGCTAAAGTACATTAGCAATCCAAATTCTATCATTTTGGCTGTTGTGACTGCTAACACAGACATGGCCACTAGTGACAGCTTGAAAATGGCCAAAGAATGTGACCCTGATGGCAGGAGGACTTTGGCTGTTGTTACAAAGTTAGACCTCATGGATGCAGGTACTGATGCCATAGACATATTATGTGGCCGAGTGATTCCAGTAAAACTTGGAATAATTGGAATTGTAAATCGATCACAACAGGATGTAATGGATAATAAGTCTATCCCAGATGCATTGAAAGATGAAGCAGTTTTTCTACAAAAGAAATATCCAACATTAGCCAATAGAAATGGTACGCCATACCTCGCCAAAACTTTAAACAGACTACTGATGCATCACATTCGTGATTGTTTACCAGACTTGAAGAGTAGAGTTAATTTGATGGTGTCACAGTTTCAAACATTACTCAATTCTTATGGGGATAATGTAACAGATAAAAGCCAAACATTACTTCATATAATTACTAAATTCGCTTCAGCTTATTGCTCTACTATAGAAGGAACTGCAAGGAATATTGAAACTACAGAACTGTGTGGTGGAGCTAGAATATGCTACATATTTCATGAAACATTTGGAAGAACCTTAGACTCAATCAATCCTCTTGCTGGTCTAACAAAAATGGATATTTTAACTGCAATTAGAAATGCTACAGGACCACGACCAGCATTGTTTGTTCCTGAGGTTTCATTTGAATTGTTGGTTAAACGACAAATCAGTCGTCTGGAGGAGCCTTCACTTCGCTGTGTGGAATTGGTTCATGAAGAGATGCAACGTATCATTCAGCACTGTGGCACAGAAGTACAGCAAGAAATGTTGCGTTTCCCCAAACTGCATGAGCGCATTATTGATGTTGTGACTCATCTGCTCAGAAAATGCCTGCCTGCAACAAATTCGATGGTGGAGAATTTAGTAGCTATTGAGTTGGCATACATCAACACAAAACATCCTGACTTTCACAAAGAAGCAGCACTTGTGCCTTCACTTCTTCAGACAATGGACGAGGACGAACAACTTGCAAGACCTGCTGTCAGAAGACACAATCGCTCACTGTCTTCAAATCAGTCATCTCCTACTCTTACAGGAGATGTTCCCAATAATCATCCAATTAATCGCTACAGCCATGAACAGCTTACAAATAGAGTAGCTTGGTTTACCAACTATTTGCCTACTGCTAGACCAGAAAAGAAAGTATCCACAGAAAATTCTCCGTCTATGACACCAACACATCAGGGTACCTTCAGTCATCAGAAACCTGTCAATTTGTTGCCAGAAGTTCCAACCCAAACAAGCAGAAAACTCTCCAAAAAGGAACAAAGAGATTGTGATGTCATAGAGCAATTGATCAAATCATATTTCTATATTGTAAGGAAGTCAATCCAAGATAGTGTACCCAAGGCTGTAATGCACTTTTTGGTCAACTACGTGAAAGACAATCTCCAGTCAGAACTTGTCACTCATTTATATAAATCTGACCAAGCTAATGAACTGTTAAATGAGTCTGAACACATTGCACAAAGACGCAAAGAAGCTGCTGATATGCTCAAGGCATTACAACAAGCTGGACACATTGTCAACGAAATCCGTGAGACACACATGTGGTGAGACTGTTTGAAGGTGACATCCCGCTCTCTCGACCTTGAGAAGTATTTCTAATTAAAGACGGACTTTTTCATTTGTTTATATTACTTTGAACCAGAACATTTGTGGAAATTTGGAAGAAAAGTAATAAATTATTCTTCACTGTTGGATATACACTTCACTTATATAATCACTGATTATCTTTGTAACTTCTTTACTGTGTTAACATTAGAAAATTATCTATTTTCTCATGTCAACACAGTAAAGAAGTTATAAAGTTAATCAATGAATAAATTATTGTTAAACTGCACAGGAATATGCTAAATTTATGTGAATTTTAATGTACTTTACAGCAATGAAGTGGCAGACATTTCAGACCTATCTTAGACGTTTGGTAATTGCCTCTATTAATTATGTATTTTTTATGTTTACTATCTTAATTTAACTTGCGATTGCTTGCACTGTTAGATAAAATCTAACAATTTTTATTTTTCTGTTATTCATTATTGTTGCTCTATTTTCATTGATGCGTTTATCATGTCCAATATTTAACTGTAAGCCTCTTGGCAGTATTATTATTAAAGTGACATACTAGACCTGTCTGTAAATCTTTACAATACCGTTACCAAAGGAAGGCGGACAGCAAGAAAAGGCACAGTTTTAGACAATTGTGAGTATATGCAAGGCATACTAAAAGCCTAACGAACCTAACCTAGCCTGTCACTAATTCGTATATGCAAGGCATTGCAAAAACCTAAACTAACTTAATCTGTTACAGATTCGTATAGGCAAGGCACGTGAAAAGTCTAAACTAACCTAATCTGTCACAGATTCCTGTACCTCTCCTCCAGCCTCCACTTTCACAGCAACTTTTGACCCTTATTTTTTATTATGAAATTGGCACTGACACTTTCCTTTTTTTGTTTGTTTACGATATGTATGCCTCGACTAGTGGCCAAGGATGTAAACACATTTATACCATAATGTGGTAACGCGATTGTACAGAAATAATGGCCTATCTGACACAATAGTTATTGTGTTAGTCTTTCTTGAAGTTCAGTTCAGTATGGTACTGGTTATTGTTTATTATTTGCGTCTGTTATGTCTCGAAAAACCGATCATTTTCTTTCTTCTGTGTTGTTTAACTTGAAAGTAGATGTACTCGTTATTTACAGTTTATTGTATACGTGTCAAGCATTTTATTTTAGTTATGTTTTATTTTCCTTTTTAATAAAACAATATAAGGTTAGTAAAATAAGGACTGAATACTGTAATTTAGAAATCATTTGCTTCAGTAAAAGTGTTGTTACAGGAACATTTCCAATACAGATTTTCAGTATTGTGTATTTTGTTTGTGAAACAATTCTTTTCATTATAAACTAAAATATATAACTTTTATGTATGTACTCAGAATACAGTAATTTCAAGTTCCATACAGGACAGTCAGAGTCACTTTAGATGTGTTTATTGAATGAGTACACTCACGTTTCTTCTTATTAAAAATAAATATTGCATGAAGACTGTTAATTTAATACCATAAAACTTTTCTCACAAAGTAAATTCACTTATATTAAATTTTAATCAGAAAATGAAGAGTTTTGTATGGGATACAGAAAGTACTCCATAACATATATTTATGCACATAATATTAAACAGGATGAAATAAACAGGAAAAAAGTTTGGGAAGACAAAGATGAATGGAGGCATTTTGGAATCGACCTTCAGAAAGGAGGACACGACAAGAGGATGATGGCAATGAGTATTAAACTTCTCTGATTTTGTTTGTTTGTTTTTTTTTTTACCAAATTTCTTCATTTTTACATTCATAACTTGAAAATTTCTATTGAAAAGGAACACTTGGTAGCAAAAATCAAGCAAGAAATAATTAAATTAATTTTCGCTTTCAGGCGCTCATATTCTGGAATGGCTCAACAGTAAAATAAGTTATGAAAAAATATCTTAAATTCTCATATTTGTAATTCTTTCAGTGAAAAATGTTCTTACAAGAATATTTCAAACACAGATTTCAGTTTTGTTTATAGAAAGATTCATCATCATCATCATCATGAACATAGGTTTAGGTATTTTTAAGCATGCAATGCCTGTTCCTCTTCTCTCAGGATGAAATTGGTCCTTCCATCTTGTTTTATGTCTTCCTCTGATCTGTTTACCAGTCAGACAGTAGAAAGATTCTATTAGTGATAAAATCATTAAACATTTTATATTAATTGCTTGTACATCATTAAAAACATAGATACAATAATGTAAAAACTCTGCATGGGTAATGTATCTGTTAATGCAAATTTAAATTAACAGATGGAAAAATCAAGTTTGTTAGATACATTACTCTCATTTTACGAGGAAACTAGAATACAGCAGAACCCCAGGGTACACTTCCCTGTGTGTCGTGCTTGCAATAGCAGGGGACGTGTTCCGTTACTACCAGCATATCAAGACATTTAGCAACTATAAAATAAAATAAGTGAAGGAATTAAAAGTATCGGTACATGCATACAGGTTTATTACTCACCATTTATTTCAGATACTGTTGAAAATGATCTAATACATACATATACATATTCTTTATTTGCCTGAAGGTACAAGAATACAAGATGCCTCGTCAATGTAATAATATAAAAAACAATATGTCAATATTTAAAATATTAAAAGAGTAAAAAATAATAAAATTTAACTAAAATACTACATCATTTTTTTTAAATTCATTCATATTATAAAAGGGATTATTTTGTAGCCATCTCTTAAGCTGAAGTTTAAATTGTGTTTCATTAAGTGCATTTATATTTGTTGGTGTCTTATTATATACTTTTATTTCAGTAATTACATAGCTCGATTGTGTTTTTTGCAACCTGACATGTGGTACGTTTAATTGATCATTATTTCTGGTTTCATAGCAATGCAGATCAGCTATACTTGTATAATTAGTAATATTTTTGTTTACATACATTAAAAGTTCAAAAAAATATAGATTGTAGACTGTCATAATCTTTTCATTTTTGAAAAGAGATCTACATGATAGTGTCCACACCTGTGGAGTAACGGCTAGCACGTCTGGCCCGGGTTCGATTCCCGGTCAGGGCAAGTTACCTGGTTGAGGTTTTTTCCAGAGTTTTCCCTCAACCCAATATGAGCAAATGCTGGGTAACTTTCGGTGCTGGACTCCGGACTCATTTCACCGTCATTATCACCTTCATATCATTCAGACGCTAAATAACCTACTTATAAAATATACATGATAGTCTGGGTAGTGACATTGTTAAAATACGACTGCCTTTTTCTGCAGTAACAAAATGTTTGGAAGGCCAGAACTATTTCCATATAAAAGTAATCCATATCTAATAACACTTTCAAATAGTGCATAGTAAACTTGTTTTAAATAATGTTTGGGAATCTTGTACATGAGACTTCTCAAGAGATAAATTACTCTAGAAATTATTTTTACATACATAACTGACATGGCTGCTCCACCTTAGTTTAGGATCCAGATACATACCTAGCATCTTTACAGATTCATTTATCACATTATTTTGGGTTTGTTTGAAACTTAGATTTAACACATGAGTTTTTTCATCATTAACAATAAATCCATTAATTGAAAACCACTTTCTTATATTCAGCAAATACAGCTTGCTTCATAAAATCTAACTCAGCAGTATTATTATGTGTGATAACAAAAGTTGTATCGTCAGCATACATTATAGTTTCAGCCGACACATTGTAGTGAAAGTCATTTATCATAATAAGAAACAGGAATGGACCAAGAATAGAGCCCTGAGGAACACCACATTTAATTGGAGCTACAGCACTTCTTTTTCCATTTACATCAACAAATAAATTCGCTGTTCAACCATATACTTCATTTTCCTACCGATTACTTAATACACAAGCAAATCACACATACGTTCCGGTACAATTCTCAGAAGCAACTAACTGCTGGGATATTTTGTAGAACAGGCTTCCCATGCTGCGGTCAGGAGAGCAGGAAATCGGCTGGCAGCTGAATGATGCTAAGTTTTCTCATAAACTGAGGGCACTGTATGTAGAATCTAACGAAGTTATCAAGCTACAATAATAGGTGCAGTACCAGGTTAAAATAAGGTCATAGAAAAGAGAATAAAAACTGAACAAACCAAGTTTATTATTATATGAGAAATATAATTTTTAATGCATTTGAGTGTTAGTTTTCCATTTGCAAACCTAATTTTACATAAGTTTCTTATTGATTGGTATGTGGAATTAAACACGACCATATGTAATTTGCATCCTTTGTAAAGAAGCTTGTTCACATTGTAGTCACAAAAATCAGAGTCGAGAGAATCCTTCCAAGAAGATTCTTGGTGCTGATGTAGCTGACATGTAGTGGACCAGTAGGTTTTTGATTAAGTCTTAGGATACGAGAACAATTGTTAAGTTGTAGTGTGTGTTTCACAAGAGCATTCCTTGGACTCTACACATTTTTTTGTCAAATTTAATATTGCGTTTCAAAGTTCTGACAAAAGTAATAGATAATTTATGACCTCCCTGGAAAAAGGATGTAACATCAGATTCTTGAAATATGTGATGTAGGTGGAAAAAGTAATTTTAAAACATTTATTTATAATAATAAATTATTGCGTTCAATCGCTGAATAAACTTGTATCCTTGTTTAGCCAAATGGTTGTGATAGTAAATATACCCCTGAAATTATTTTCCTTTTTCTTGAAACATAAATTATTGTTTCGTTTGTTACATCCTTATTCCAGGGAAGTCTTCAATTGTCAAATAGTCTGTACTTAGTTTAAGTATTTGTGTATGCACTGTTTCTGATTTCATGACAATTTGTACTGAATTGCATAGTCTTACTAATAATAAAAATCCTTTACATTCAATACAAACATCACACTACTGCTATGGAACATTGAAGGCTACCAAGCAAGGGCATCTGCTAGAGTTACATATAAGTTGCAAAATTTGCTGGAAGTAAAGACAAAATTTTGTGTTTATTTACAACCTGAATGCTTGTCAAACAACATAATTACATGCCCAAGAGAAGCATTATACAAGAATGACAGTGAACCCACCATACTGGTAAGGGACAAAATTCGCTGAAGAGACAGACCAATGATAGCTCATGACCTTTTCTTGATGGGGCCAGATGGAATATTCATGATCTTTGCCATTATAATATGTTAAGTAACATACTAAATAAACTTTGTTTAGTAAAATTAATCAATTTATATAATTACTTTAGTTCAATATAGTAGAACCTCGATTATCCGTCTCCGTATTAATCAATCAGCAGATTACCCAACTCTCTTTCTCTCTCTCTTTTTTCTTTTGCTGCAGAAAAAAAATATTAAGTGCTGTACACTTGTTAGTATGTATTTTTTTCTAGAGATGGTTATTACAATCCGTCCCATGCCGTGGCGTCGTGGTCTAAGGCATCCTGCCTAGGACTCGCATTATGGAATGTGCGCTGGTTTGAGTCCTCATGGGAGAAGAAATTTTCTCATGAAATTTTGGCCAGTGTATGGGACTGGTGCCCACCCAACATCGTGATGCACTTGGGGAACTATGATAGGTAGCGAAATCTGATTACGCAAACCAGCTATAACGGCTGGGGGGGCTCATCGTGCTAACCACACGATACCTCCATTCTGGTTGGATGATCGTCCACCTCTGCTTCGGCATGTGGCCGTGAGGCCAGCAGCCGGCTGGTTGGTCTTGGCCCTTCGTGGGCTGTAGCACTACGGATTATTATTATTATTATTATTATTACAATCCACAGTATGTAGTGGGAATGCTTCATTACAACAAGAGAAATAGTCATTTTAATGGGGAGGGTGTTTCTCCCAATTTGTAAAATAGTTCATACCTGCTTTCAAAGAAATGACCCCATAATTACTGCAAACCCGAGCACCTTTCAGTCATTGTCCTTGCTATTCGAGTGGCTGTGCTGTATAACTTCTCTGCATTATGTCTTTCATGGTGTCAAAAGAAAACGTGTTGTGCTAAGTATTAAAAAAAGTGCAAATGAACAGTTTGGGAGAGAAGAAACTGTGGCTTACCTCGCATCAGAATACAAGACTGGTGTTAGAACTGTGCGCGATTTAATAAAAAACAAGGATAAAATGTACAAAATGTGTAAATCTATAACACGAAACCTGTACTATTCCCATTACAAGGAGTTCACTTCGCCCTTAAAAATTCGTCGTTGACAACCAGACTTTAATTTGTAAACTTCTAATCCACTACCTAGCGTGTTAAACACAATAACACGGAGGAAATTATGAAACTCTAAGTATTATGCACTTCATTTATAAAATCTTTTATGGAATGGATAATCCGATTTTTTTCGATTAACCATTCAGTTCACTCCTTCACTACCACAGATAATAAGGTTCTACTGTATATAAAGTAACTATAAACGAATACAGATTCAACATTGAACTTATCAATTCACGGGATTATTTATAAAGTAGTTGTAGTTATATGCCCTTCCAGCTGGCAAACATTTTGTTTCGAATATGATGATGTTCCTCCTAATGAATCAATCAAAAAGCCAATGAATTCGGCCTATGTTGGCCCATTGTGTTCCTGAGAAATGGTTTGATTTTACTTAATATGCAGACTGTTGAAGCAGGTGGTGTTGGTGTAACTGAAAGAGCTTTGCTCACTTCAGAGAATGACTGTTCAAAGAAACGAAAACTGAACAAATCACATATTGAAAAAACGTCTTTGAAGTTACTATTTCGGCAGATAACTGATAGTTCATTAACAAATTCTTCTTTAGAAATGAGTGGACTCTTAATTTGATACAAAAGACTTAACTAGGTCAGCTCGAAACTTTCCTGTGAATAAAGCAGATTTGTTTGGTTCGAGTTGATTAATAACAATATCACATCACTGTTTGACATTTGCCATCAGGTTTACTTCCTAACCATATTTAATCAGTTTTCTTGGCAGAGGAGAACATTATTGTGTATATCAACATTTACTTTATATCTGTCAATGTTCTCTCTTATCTCCATTACAGGCGACTCAAAATGTTGTAATGCATCTTCCCCATACCCTTGGCTTCTGCCCCTATAGTGAGGCCCTTCGCAACATCCATCACCATGCTGTCCGAGGCACTGAAGGAGGTAGGGTTTACAGTCCATCAAGTGATGCAGGGACTAGCCACACAAGGAAGTGTTCAGCGAGTTGATGTCATTGCCATTAAGAACAACTTGGCATACATTCTCGATCCCACCATCAGATTTGAGACACATGCAGATCAACCGCGTGAGGTGGACAGTGAAAAGAAATGGATCTATGAACCAACAATCCCGTTCTATAAAGATAAATACAGCCTGTCCCACATTGATGTAATAGGTCTGATGGTGGGAGCACGAGGTACCATACCCTCCTTCTTTGCCAACAAATGTAAAAACCTGGGGATAACACACAGCATTGTGAAGGAAATAGCCATTAATGCCCTCAAAGGGTCGGTTCAGATATTGAGAAATCATTTGTATGGGAGTGATAATGGAAATTTCAAGTTATCTTAACCGATGGCTGTTGATTGCTTTAGACATCAATGCCAATAAATCCGTACTATTATTTTTCTCGCGGTATATGGCATTCAAATCATTCTAACCTATCTGATGATATTTTTTTCCCCCTTTCTTAAATATAAATGGGCATATTGGGCACATTTTGTATATTCGATTCCCTAACAGTTTTAAATGTTTACCATTTTACCTTTTAGATGCGTTTCCAAATTATATGTAATATGCTTTGTCAAATCTGGCAACCTTTTCATAAGGGCAGCTAAATTTATTTATATTATTATGTCAACATTCTGCATCTGTACTGTATTGTATAATGTTTCACTATGTCATAAAAAATTCAGAAAAGAGAAATTCTGTGATAAACAATTTTTTAATCCAAAAGCTTCCTAACTGTAACATCATCTCACCCACCTTCAATCTTCTGAAAACATTCCTATTGCTCCACCTTCTTTTTGTTAACAGAGCTTACAACCCAGACAAAAAGTTCCACCTCGTTGCAGAAACTGGTAGGTATGCGCTTATTAGACACTGATCAAATAATTAACTTTGCTCAAGTCCGTCAATTAAGCTCTGTGGTAGTGCATCTGCCTCCAGACTAGTCTGCCCGCGTTCGCCAGAGATTTTCATGTAAAATTTCTACCTCGGGACTAGGAGAGGTGGCAGTGCACAAATTCTAATCACTAGATTGTGCACCAGCATGTCTGGGTTAAATCCCAAATCTCTGTGCAGTGTATACAGGGTGAATAAAAAATAAGGGGACAAACTTCAGGTGATTCCTGACATGAAAAGGAACAAAAAAGTTAATATCAACATATGGACGGTGAGTCTGTAATAAAGCAATTACCATGTTGCAACAGATGTTCAAAGTGGCCTCCATGGGATGCAATGCAAGCGTTCACACGTCACATCATGGATTGCTTCAATCTTTTGAATATACCAGGCTGTAACCAAATATCCTCGCATGCTCCACGGACACGTTCAAGGGCCTATACATCAGAAACTGGCTCAACATACACAATACTTTTCAGATGCTTCCACAAGTAAAAATAAAAAATCAAGGGGAGCTTAAGTCCGGTGATCGAGGTGGCCAGGCACAAGGGCTTCCTTGTCCTATCCTTCTTCTGAGGAAGATGTTGAGGTTATGTAGACAGTATCTTTTCTTTTTTCACTGATGAGTCATACAGATACTCTTGCACTGCTTTCACACACACTGCAGTACGGATTGAGGTAATTCTTCAGTAACTGTGACCACTTCTTTAAGATATTAAGAATAATACACCATTGACTGAATCAACAGACTGAGGTGGGAGTGGAATATCTGAGCATTTCTCTCTGAATATTGAAATCCTGGATGGGGCTTTACTAAAACATTTTTTCATATTGGAAATGAACGAATTGACAAGAGAGAATTCGTTCCTGATTCAGAAACCCTGTGAAGGGCATGAGCTAAACAGGTTACATGAATGATGTTACGATAAGAAGTTCTAAGAAGTGTAGCTGAAGCAACCATGCATGAGCCAGTATCAGTACAGAACAACAAACTTTAGAATCATCTATATTGCCAGAGTATAACAACTGTAGGCCTTTGTTTACAAAATAAGCAATGGTTTGGCTATTCCCTTTCAAAAGTTCCTTAACACATACAGCGTCCGGGATCAAAGGTTCATCAGGGTCAAGTTTCTCTGCTATCATACTTGCTATATACCTTTCATAGAGTCTGAGGTTTCATCTACAGAGACCTATATGTAAGAATCCCCTATATCCTCCTGAATGAATGCTAAAGTTTCATTGTACATTCTGTCTAATTTTTTCTTAGGGTCAATTCAGAGGTGATATTTTGTTTGCAGTACTTTTGTAAAATTTCTCTTAAAACCAGATTTTCAATTGCAGTCCAGGAATGTTGGCAGCAACCTGGTTAAGTCTGCATAGAAATTGCTGCTGAAGTTGAAGTAGCCTATGTCAGCAGAGTTTTAGTTTTATGTCTCGCTCCCTGCACAAGCTGCCTCATGTGGCACTTCTTTGCATGCGAAATCTAAAAAGTATCGAAGTTAACTGAATTACAATCACAAATGTTGTATTACCGTATTTCTATCACAAACTGCGATTACTTGATTCGAACAACCAAAATCTCGATGATCCGTAAATACTTTAACTATCAAAATTTAAAAGCTTAAAGTGTAGTTGTCTTTAAAAGAATTTCGCCTCAGTATAGCTCAGTCAATATATAAATATTATAATAGATCTACTCATCAAAATATATTTCAACTATTGTTACATACCTGTTTGCTACAGATCTCGCAGAATATTATTTTTCCATCAAAAGTGAATTGTGGAAATTCTGTTAGCCATTGCAGGATCAGCATACATGTTGCACTTTTACCATTTGACATTAAGCTATACAGGATAACGTCCTACCACTTAAAAAACTTCTCAACACAAATAAGGAGAGGGAAAGATCAGCTAACAGACATTCAAACTAACCATTATACAGCATTGTTGTTGAAATTCTATTTGACGAAAATACAATGTTCCATCCATTGTTGCGTTTCCTGGTAGTGTTAATCCATGAAAAACTGACCTTTAATATTACTTCCTTGCATAAGCATGTGAATAAATATTGAAATAAGGAAACTTTACATTGATTAAGGCATTTTAAGCCGAAAAATATTATTAATATTTGAGGAAAAAAAATTCGCTCTGGCACGAGGGATCGAACCCGGGTCCTTGGCTCTACATACCAAGCGCTCTGACCACTGAGCTACGCCAAATTCAATCCACAGCACCGGATCGAACTCTCCTCCTTCAGTGTTTCCCTTTGTGGCCTGACTCCAAGTTAGGCATATACGTTGACATTTTATGTCCAAGTCAACTACCATTATACAAGGGGCGCACTCAACTGAGTGACTTGTTTGGCTGGGATTACACAGTTAAGTGCACAGTAAACTGTAAAGAAATATGCACTGCTAGTTATGAGATCATTAAAGATTTTATTAATTTGTCCTACAGAATATCTGTAATATTGACAATTAATATTTGAGGAGAAAAATTCGCTCCGGCGCCGGGAATCAAACCCGTGTCCTTGGTTCTACATACCAAGCACTCTGACCACTGAGCTACACCAAATTCAATCCACAGCACCGGATATTATAATTGTGTACATAATTTGGTACAGTATGTGTTCATTGTTAAGATGAGGCAAGCTTTGAAATTTCTGGAAATTCGAAGCCGGTCATTCTTGTCTTCACACGTGCTAAGCTTCAGTAAATTGGTTATGCATCAGTGGGAGAATCAATTCAGGGAGGGGAGATAAGTATGCAGAGGAAAGAAATGAAGTATTTTAAACAATGAGCATCCAGCACCAAAGCTGTGACTGCAATGAATATAATTATCCTAACACCCCTCCAAACTGAAAATATTTTGACAGTAGACTCAATCAGACATGATGATTGTCGATTGGTTTTTGAATTCCAATGAGTGGAAGAAAGAGGAAGTGTTTTTGTTGTTGTTTTCTAATGCCAGGCGTTTGAAATAGTCATTTGACCTCTTGCACTCCAATATTTTTCATAGATATTATCATGACCAGCCAATGAAGCACAGACTTAAGGCAATGGAAGTGTTTTTGTAACTGACTTTTTTGTAAAATAATCACGTTATTAATTATTAATGCCATTTCAGCTGTAATTAAATGTCAATAATTATAAGTTTTTTTCTTTAAACCCCCTCCATAAAAACGTATAAATGAAGTTTTATTATATTCCCTTGTCGTGTTTAGAAAAATGTCACATTTCCTATTAAGTCTTCGAAAACATATGACAGGTTGTGTTTTCAGACTGGAACAGTGTTCTACATGCCATAAAGGTTCTTCGTCCTGCAGCCAATAGGATGGGATTCGGACACGTGCATCTGTTTACATGTAGAGTCATCTTGTATGGAATAAAGATTAGTCTGCATGTCAAGAAAAAGCATGTTATTTCCTTTTCTTTCCCATTCAGGTTACGAAACTAATCTACTTAAGGACAAAATAGTTTTAATTTAAAGGAAAAAAACAAATAAAGAACTACATTTTTGTTCACATTTTTTTCTTTCGTATATTTTGAATCAAAGAATTACAAATTTACATGAAAAAGGTTTATATGATGCCTATCTTGTTGGCAACATCCAGGGCATCATAATCACGTGCTAATCTCACATATGCTTTCTTCTTTCCATCAGGCCTGGAATAAAGAAACATTCATTTGTGAATATACACAATAATGCTATTTAAAAAACATATTATAGCTTGATCTCTAGTAATCACAAAATCTCCTTTATTTTATAACAGTAAAATGTAAAAAGAGTGTGAAGATTCTCTTGCTCAGTTGAGAGTAATGCAATTAAATCCACTGCACCCTGCCTACAGAATTCATGTTATTACATGAATTATCGATGGTGTACGGGTAAAGTCATTTTTTTGTGCAAATGGAGTTTTGTTCCCCTGTTGAATACACAAGTTAAAGTCTACAAGTAACAGTGCAAAAAATAAATTAATATTAGCATTTGATGTGTATAAAATTATTTGCAATAAGGGTCCGAAGTTTATTTTCATTTGTCTCAACTCATTTTTAAAACTTACTCATATGACAATGGTGTATGCATGTGAGGACTTGACATTGTTTTCAAGTAATAACAAGAATCCTAAAAAATGCAGTATCAAATTCGTATCATACAATAAAGTGAGCAAATTACATATTTTCACTAGCAAAACTTTTCAAAATGTGTAAGTACACTGTTACCACACGTTTTTCAGTCATAGCATGAGTCCTGGGTAGGATGAGCAGGGGATATCTGAGAAGTCCATGCTGAACTCCTCTTACACTCAAAATATTTGGCTCATTAAAACTTCAGCTTCAAATTTATGCATACTAATATTCATAAAGTACTTTCATCAAATGCTTCCTCTTTCTAAGCATAATTTTCAGTAATGAGCGCATTTCTGCTTAGAATCTCTTGGTAATCAAAGATATGCAGACTTATAGAGAATGCCCTCACAGATAGTCACTAGTCAGGAAATGTTTACAGCAGTGTATTTAATATTAACATCCAAGATCTATTTACGCCCTTACTTAGGTAACATTTATACTGGCAGATGAAAAATACTTTAGAACTGACATTTCTTGTGGGAAGAATGTATGGGTTGCAGTCAAACTGTTTTAGATGTTTTCTGGATAAAGCATGTATTCTCAGTCATGCAGGATTAATGTAAATATAAGCTTTTTCTGTAGTCTGTATTTCAAGAAAGTTCTTTATTCGAAAAAGGGTGTTGATAATAATTATGACTAAAACGAAACATGTACAAATTCAGTGCAGTAACAAAGAGATATTAAATGCAGAGATCACATGAATAATTCTACAATGAATGAATGAATTTAGCCTATAACATCCCTTGAGGGCTAAGGCCTCCCACTGGTAGGTGGGGTAGCTTTACGAGCACACACTTGAACCAGCAAATTCTTCAATCAAAAGTACTACGTTACATACCTGATTAAGGTGTTAACCTTGGCAACATCAATGTCATACAATTTCTTTACTGCAGCTCGTACATGATGTTTATTAGCACGGGTATGTACAATGAATACCAAAGTGTTATTATCTTCTATCTTTTTCATTGCTGCTTCTGTTGTCAAAGGGAATTTGATGATATTGAATGCATCCATGCTGAAAACGAATGTCAGATTATTACAACCTTATCGAAGTTCAGAGTTCATTTACAGGGATATAGCAAGTGATCAGTATTGAATTGTTTCATTAAAATGGTTAGACACAGTTGTAACAAGGTTATGGGGAACAGATGATTTGAAGTATTTTCGAAAATACAAATCATTATTTTGCTGAATGTCATTTCTGTCAATTAAGACATGATACTTCAACATTTCGGTAATTTCCTAGAAAACGGGCAAAATCCAACATGGCTGACGAAAACTACCAAATACGATCTGCCAACTATGAAGTCCAAATGTCACCAAACATTGCAAAATCAAAGATGAAAAATCATATAATCATATTTTAAAGAAGAACAAGCCCTCCAAAAAAATGAAAATATATTTAATTTTTTTCCTTTGATTTTTTGGCGTTTCGTGGCATTCGAACTTCATAGTTGGCAGTACTTTTCTGGCAGTTTTCGTCCGCACTTTACCCCCAAAAATCACTAAAACACAAAACAAAACATAATTTATCACCTTATCAAATAAAATTCAATTCTCATTGACGTCTTCATCGACAACCACTTCACTTCCAGTATAAATGACACAGGCTTTAAGGCAATCTAGACTTAAACCATGCAAGCAACAAAGAAGTAAATCAACACTTTGTCGTACAGTCAACTGTGCATAAATAAACCACTCCTTTACACTGAATGAAATTCTCTTCGAACACTTATTACACCTTAACATGTACAGAAAATCAGTAAATAATTCCTTTAAACCACAGAAAAACAGTTTTCTCCTCAACATTCAACACAATCATTCACCAGCGAAAGAACTAAACCAAAATCGTCACAAAATTTAATAAATGATTTCAGAACACGGATTCCTTCCTTTACCTCTTACTTCAAAATTCCAACCTTGTGCACACAAACTAAATTATTGGCACTGAAAAGTGCCTTTTCGTAAGCATGATGATGTGCATTCGACAAATGCAGACAAATATACAATGTAACATCACTCACGTCAAACAACCAAGAACCACTGACAACCTCATTATCCATTCAATATTAATGAAAATTCTAGAATAAATTACAACTATAAGCAATCAAATCGAAAGCAAATCACGAAAATCATAAAATGACAAACTTTCAATACCTTTAGCCATCAGACATAACATAACACCGCTCACGTCAAACAACCAAGAACAACTGATAACGTCATTATCCATTCAAAATTAACGAAAATTCTAGAACAAATGACAACTATAACCAATCAAATTAAAAGAAAATCACGGCGACACCTTGTACAAAAAACCTAGAACTAACATGTAAAAGTCACTAAAAGATCACTAACATTTAACTCTGAAATAAAAAAGTTGGTAATACTATATTCAACCAAGTGCCCGTCTTCTATGAAATTACCAACATTTCTTGTACAATACTCTCTATTCATTTAATTACTCTCGCAAATGTTGAAATTCGTATATATTCTATACATTTTTTTTATTACCACGAAACTGATCTTTGTTAATTTTAAACTGAAACGAAAATGGAATCAGCACACTTCCTCCTTGCTTCTCTTACTTACAGTAACAGGAAATGAGAATTTTGAACAGAAAAAAAAGAAGCTACTTCCTATGACAGCAATGACCAAAAAATTCAGTGGTTTTAATATGACCATAAAATGGAAGCATGTGGCTTGAAACAACAGGAAGATGCATGCTCAGTGCCCCCAAAACAAAAGATCACGTGAATTTTGCACAACTGTCATAGTATAAAATATTTGTGACATATGAAAGCTAATGGCTTTGATTAAGGTCATGCAGATTAAATATGACAATGGGGTTAGTGTGACACTAGATGCAAAATATTCCTCAAAATGGGGTACAATACTGGGTTATATTTATGCTATTTTAATTACCAATTAATCAATACCTTCTACATCTATAAAAAAAAAATAGCATAGTCATATCACTTTAAAAATCTCAAAACAAATCAACCTTCTCTCAAAACCTGAACTTTCTAGCTGTATTTATAATGGGTGTAGCCTATTAAACTTCACTATGCAACTTTTAGTCGTACATTAATCTCATGTGATTTTTCTTTGCCCATTTTTATTATTCTTACAATAAACCAAAATCTGATTTTATGTAATAATAACTGCCCAAACTCTCAAATGAAATATAAAACAAATGCTTACCGATTCCTTTTTGGAACAGATTTCCTAGGGTATTTTGGGTTCCTTGGAGGCTGGAAAGTTTTAGGTCGGCGGAAGTGGACAGACGTCCTCACCTTCCTAACACGTGTTCCATGTGCTCCTTTGATAACCTACAAATGAAAATAAAGAACTCCATCAGGTTAATTGAAAAAAATGTTCAAATATAATAAAATTGAGCTATATTACATTCAGATATGTGTCAAAAGTGTTTTCACATACTTTTCAAAGAGATTCCCACACATTTATTCATCATTTCTACTATATTAAATTAATAAGTATATCATGTAAGGATGAAATAGGCAGTTAATGCACACACATAAAAAGAAATGGAGAAAGGATACTTTCTGGTAGGTCAACAGATGGTAACACAGCAAAATAGTTTCAAATATGAAATATAAAACTCGCCTTTTTTTGGGCTTTCAGAGCCTTTTGCAATGGGGGCTTAATAACCTTTCCACCCTTTTGCGACTTTGGAGCAACATCTCTCTTAGGTTTCTCAACCTTCTTGACTGCCCCTTTCACTGGAGCCTTTCCTGCAGGTTTCGCACCAGGTTTGGCTGCAGGCTTTGCTGCTGCCTTAGCTGGAGCTTTGGCTGCAGGTTTGCCTGCAGATTTCGCTGAGGAAGGCTTTGCTGCAGGCTTGGCTGCAGGTTTAGCTGCAGCGGGCTTGGGAGCAGGCTTCTTGGATGCTCCTGTTGCTGCCGCTGCTGCTTTAGGTGCAGTTGCAGGCCTAGCTGCTGCTGCAGGCTTTGCAGCCTTTGCAGTAGATGATGTTGATGCCGATGCAGCTGGGGCAGTTGCTGGCTTCTTTTCTGTTTTTTTCTCGGGTTTCTTCTCAGTTTTCTTTTCGGCAGGTTTGCCTATAAACATTAAAATACAGTAGTAATATATTTATAGCTTTTCTCTACCACAGTGGTATTTCATTTATAGTACTTTAGTAGCGATATCAACTTACCTACTCCTTTAACTAACCTACTCTAACCTTGCCAAAGTCCTCATTCTCCTGTCAGTTACTCCCTCATCTAACCTTGTCAAATTCCTCGGCCTCATGTCATTCAGCTATCCCCTCATCTAACGCAACCTTCAACTCGCATTTATTTAACGAAATATACACTGGCGGAGGGTAAAACATAATGCAACATAATCCTCATGATCAGACACTACCAGT
This sequence comes from Periplaneta americana, assembly GCF_040183065.1. Taxonomy (NCBI): domain Eukaryota; kingdom Metazoa; phylum Arthropoda; class Insecta; order Blattodea; family Blattidae; genus Periplaneta; species Periplaneta americana. Next base: position 101,370,563 of record NC_091133.1, read on the forward strand.
AATTGTGCCAAATATGGTAAACCCATAGTGCCGTTAACATAAATAATTGCGTACTATACACGGGATAAATTTCAGAACACGGATAGGCCTATCATCCTTTTCTCGTACTCCAAAATTCTAACCTTATGTACACAAAAATTGTCACTGAAGCATGATGATGTGCATTCGACAGATGCAGATCCCCAAATCTGCTCTTTTTAGTATTTTAAGATAATTGTTGTCAGTGAGGCATCCGTATACTGAAATTTTTCCAGGTATACAGGTACCTCACTGGCAATTATAAAGAAGGGCAGATTTGTCTGTGTTTGTCGAATGCGCATCATCATGCTTACGAAAAGGCACTTTTCAGTGCCAATAATTTTTGTGTGTACAAGGTTGAAATTTTGGAGTAAGATGGAAAGGAAGGTATCCACAAAAAATCCCTTATGAATTCAAAGATTTTGGTCAATGTTACTTATGTCCCGCTCACTATAGAGACATAGGCCAATTTTACACATATTTAGTATAACTTGGTGCTTCTTTGACAGGTTAGGTTTGGTTAGTTTAGGTTTTTGTTATAGCCTACCTTGCATATACGATTATAGCGCAACATTGGCAGTGATAAAAGTGAAATATTCGTTCAGTGGGCGTTGGATACTCTACATTCACCAAGATTTTTTACTTCCGAAATCACCGGAACTATGTCAGCGCTAGTTTCTTCCAAAATTTATTTCCAGTTTTCAGACGTGTAGGCTTAATGGAGCGAATTATTTATGAATTTTTATGATCAGTTGATAGTCAATGCTAATACTCCTGGGACTACTTTACAGGATTCGGGTTCTGCACTGCCATTTGGTTTATAACCAAAATTTAAAACATAAATTGCATTACAGTATTAAACACGGCGCAATAACCCGTTAACAGATTTTTTTAGTTCCACGTTAATTTACCAAAAAGAGGAAAGTAACAATTTTGGAAAACCTACATCTACTGTAGCCTAAGTATACTACTTAAGTACGTACTTGCAAAAAGAGCCACGTGTTTACGGCATGGCCTTCATTACTTATCCAATTACAATTAATCTCGTGCACAAACACTACTCATTTACAAAATACGGGAGAATTACATATCAAAATTTATCTAACCTGAAAATGCTAAAATTAAGCCTTTTTCGATAAAAGAAAATTGTGGTTAACGCAAAGCAGCAGCATGCACACTCCTCGTGGCAATGAATCATAAATCTGCTTAGAATTAGTTTTAAGTTAACTATTAAACACGCTGTATATGCTAAGAAGATATTTAAATAACTACTATATAGTACAGTATAATGAATTTTTATCGAACATGAACAGAGTAATTTATTACAAACCTGATTTCTCCGTCGGCTTCGGCTTCGGAGCCATCTTGAAATGTAGAGAAGTAACGGCAACAAATCTCGGAATATGGAGCGTCAAGAATTGTGATGTTGTCAATAATTATTATAAGTTAACTAGTAGTATTAAATTTCAAGTCATTCAAATATATAATAACCTTCAGTAAATTATATTTGTATTTTATATAATATATTTTTTACTTTAATTACGTATAAGAAATTGACTAAAATTAATTTTCTCAATGGTGAAGTTCCTCATGAATCCAAGGAGGAAGAATTAATGAAGTTTACTTTATGGATGATGATCGTAGAGGGAAGCACGCAGACCATGTAAACAAGAAAAATATTTGTTTTGTGGTGTAATGGTTTGAAGTTTGGCGCAAGATGAAGCTTTAATTTGTTAGTTTTTGCAATATTTCATAATATGCCTTGAGGTATACAATGCACATTTACTTTACTCTGAAATAAAGTTCAAGGATGATATTTCATATGTAATTTCATATAAAACTATATACTTTCCAAAGAAGCCCTTTAATAATTAGTAACATAAACAATAGTTATTTTTTTATAATTTGCAATAAGTCTTTTATAGGAAATAAAAAAGAAAATTATTTTATAGATAAGTTGTCAAGTTTTTTTCTTCTCAGAGTTCTGTCCCAGGTGCATAATAATTGTTCGTAATTCATTCCTGTTTAATGCGGAAAAAAATACAGAACAATGAGTTTTGCATGCTATATGAAGTATCTATTATAGCTACGGATACTTTACTAAACATTTACATATTTAAGTTTACAATTTTTTATCATCTGACAATTTTTTTCCTTTTTAATAATTAATTCTGTGATTCAGATCAATGCTAGAATCTCGCTCAGCCATCTACAAGATGTTGAAGGACAAAGCTCATAAAGATAGACAAATAAATACATTTCCAAGACCATACCGTTCCGTTGCGACACCATATAAACAACTAGACTTCAGTCGAGTTGTTAGAGAAGCTTGTTCCTCAAGTAGACCTGTCATGTCAGGACTGAAGATATCCAAGGCTATTTTCTTGGGAGATGTTGCAGTTGGAAAAACATGTCTAGTCAACAGGTGATTTTTGAAATACGGTATTTCTCCAAAAGAAGTACACCAAAGGAAGCAAATCTCCCTTCCCTTCTACGAATTACCAACATAATATGCGAGAAATCCAGGACAAATTGCAGGGAAATTGTCCGTTTCTCTAGTATTGCATATTGGACCTCTCAAGGGTCATGGTGGTAACAAGTAGGAAGTGAACGCAGATGTGTCTCCTTAGGTGTAGGCTTAGTTCTTCTGGGGAAGTTAGTATAATTGTTTGCTAACTTAATTTCTATCAAGGAAATAAATTAATTTCCTCTACTTCAGTATCTTGTTCAGAATAATTGTATTTGAAATTTAAACCATCAATGTACATATAAATAAGTTTATTGAAATAATAATTACAATTTAGAGAATGTGTTCTCTTTGATGTAGCCTATGTGTATTATAGGCATCCAACAAGGAAAACTCAGTGCACAGAAACCAGTGGGCATGACTGTCTCGCGCAAATGATGTATGCTCCCGTTCCCAGCATGCTCTCACGCCTACTGCAGGGGAGTAAGAGGGGTATAGCATGTGCGCTGCGAGGAGTCCGAGCTGAGTTTTGCTTGTAGGATCCCTATAATGATAAATGTATTTTCATTATTCACAGTGTGATGAACTACTTTTGGAACAGTAAAATATTTTGTTACATTTTCTTAGTTTTTTCTACAATACATAAAAAAACTATGGGCCTAAGTTTCGAAAAGTAGAAAAATTTGCTTTTGTTACAGATTCTGTCATCAGGTGTTTGATAGCAACTACAAAGCAACAATAGGAGTGGATTTTGAGGTCGAGAGGTTTGATATACTTCAGGTGCCTTTCAACTTACAAATGTAAGAAGTTGAAATGTTCTTATTTTTAAATATACGGATAATTTCTTATGACAAAGTACTAGGCCTAAATAAGACGACAGTGTGAAAATGCTCACACATTCTCAGTGTACATTTTTGACAGAAAGTAATATGAGTGTAATTTTTTCTGTAAATACACACATACACACATACATACATACATACATACATACATACATACATACATACATAGAATTCCTGTGCAGACCGGTCCCACTCCAGTCTCTACCTAACAAAATCTGTTGAATGGCAGCGAATGATCATATGTTGGCATAAAGACAGGTCCATACACGCTTCCCTACACAGACCTGTCCCACTCCATACTCCACCATACAGTTTCATATAAGCTGACAGAATATGACTACCTGGGACTGATCTACATAGGAACACTCGTGTATACATTAATTGTCGGTAGCAGATTAATTTACTTACAATGCGAAAAATACTATATTATAAATTCTGCATGTTATGTGAATTATATTTGATACCGGAATTTATAATGGAACAACTGATTCAGAAAAAAATGGGAATTCAATTTTCCAACTTACATATGCCCAGCTAATATCTGTTGATTATATAAAAGCATTCAACAATGTACTTGGGAATAAATTATGGCAAATTCTCATTACGAAAGGAACTTTTCTTATACATCTAATAAAACTGATAAAGAGCTTATATATAAAAATAATAAAATTACAATTGACTTCGGCAATGAAGGGAATAACAAGAGTGAAAGAATAAATATGAGTTAAACAAGGTTGCTCCTTATCACCAGCGCTTTTAGTGCATGTTCTGTATTTACGAGACCACAAATGAATAGTTGAATCTTAGTTTTGAAGATATAAAAATAAACGACAGAAGTTAAGAACACTGTTGTTTGCAGTCGTTCAAGTAATCCTAAGCAACTCAGAGGATGGGCTACCAAAAGTTAAAACATGAATATATTGCAATAAGTAATGAGTAAAAAATATAATCTGACAATTTCAGACGTAAAGTTGGAAAATATGGCATTTTGTAGAATAAATCTGACGAGATGTAAAATAGTAAAATTAATTTAAAAAAATTAATTGAACAAATGTCAAGTTTCAACTCTTTGAGATATAAATCATAGCATCTACCGCAATAGGCCTGCCACCTATCCTTGGAAGCATATCTCCTGTTGTTCATTTATACTGTGAGTAAATTTCATATCTTTTAATAAATATTTTCTGGGAAAGAAAATTGAGGAATTGCTTTCTGAGAAGCCCACATAAACGTATAACTGAATGCAAACAAGGTCTATTTGTGCAAATATTACTGCCAATAAATGAGAATTGCGAGAGTGAAACTTACGTAATGCATTTTTAATTATTACAGTTGGGACACAGCAGGACAAGAGAGATTTAAATGCATTGCTTCGTCTTATTACAGAGGTGCTCATGGTAAGACATTTTATAAAGCTGAGTGTTTTGTATTTTATTTATTTATTGAAACAGAATTTCCATTTATATAAACACTATGACGTCTATAAATAAAATGAGGGGGTCCGGGCAAGAAAGTGCCAAGCCACATTTTTACACTTTTGAGATAATGCAAGTTGAATGTTTGATCAAATCCTCAAATCACAGAAAAAGTTAAATTTTGATTCTATAGATATAATTAATTTCCCTGATACATTTTTAATGAAGATATGAAATATATTATACACATTTTTTATTATTTTATATTACAAATTTATATTTTAATGTATAATGTATACTGTTCTGTGGCTTGACACTGTCTTGGTCAAAAGAATTACTAATTATTTAGTGTGAAGTTTTATTGACATTAGTTAATGTTATATTTTCAACTATTATTTACCATTTTTAAGACAAACAAACTTGATATTAATTTCGTTACTTCTCAAAAGACAAACAGTAACCTAAAATATAGGGTATTTCAAAAGTCAGTTCAAATATTAAACCCCTATAAATATTATAATATTTGAGATAGGGAAAAAACAAAAACATCACAGTGCTGGGCAAATAACAGGGTTTACAAAACATTCATCATTAGATTCATTAGAAAACTTAAGCTTCCTCCTATTTACCATTCTCTCCAAACTATCTTTGTTGCTTGACATTGTCTTGCAGTTATAGAAGATGCATGAAGTATTAGGGTAAGAACATACAACGGATAATAGAGCCATCTGTTAGGTTTTCTGCAGAAACTCTTGACACCATAATTTTAAATGTATTATTTCCCATGAGATGGCGTGATTAGTTCAATTTGGCCAAAAATGTGGCTTGGCACTTTCTTACTGGGACCCCCTCAAATACAGAATTCCATCATGTCATGAATTACAGCAGACTTAATTTTTGTAATTAGGTGTTAGAAAAAGTAAATAATCAAGAACTCGATCCCCGATGGATTTTTTTATGATTAGGCTTAATTTCATCTGGATGGCCATGTGGTATCATAGAATGACAGGTATTGATCATCAGAGAACAGATATTGTGCATGAAGCTCCATTATAAATTTTAACAAGTTAAGTTGCGCGAGCGCGCTTGCCATCTCAGCGGCAGAAGCGGGGCCTCCCATTGGGCACGCGGCTGGCCATTCATCGTGGGCATGATGGTGAAGACGCACTGTAGTAATAGTTATTAATAGTAAAATGTAGTTAAGGGTCGTTTCCTGGAAAACAGAAATGTAACAGGACCACTATTGATGAATGATACACAAATTGTACATAATTTTGATGACAAGAAATATACGTAAAATAATGTATGAAGATTCTGAAATCAGTGGTATTCTTTCTTACAGTGGTTGTGATAGTGTTTGATCTCACAAGTCTCATGTCGCTGTCACATTGTCCACAATGGTTAGAAGAAGCTCTCAATGCAAACTCTGGCTCTCCACATATATTTCTGGTTGGAACAAAGAGAGATCTTATGGTATATTGACTTCACTTTTGTCTTTTAGTTTAAGTGTAGTTAGTGAAATTATAAAGAGTTGAAAAATTCTTTGTCTTGAGCTGTAAACGCAAATTTAAATTTGTATAAATTATGATGCAGCTAATTGTAACTGTGCAGAAAATGTTTGCATGTTAGTCTAAATTTGTTTGGTGTCGTTTGAAATTACTTTATTAATGAAAAGAAATCATTTTCATATCAGTATATTAACGACCACTGCCACTATCATTATAACTACAGCTGTTACCACGTAGATGGTAATACGAAATTTTTCCACACTTCAAAGTAAATCAGATGAAAGAAAGAAAAGGTCCACTGCTATGGAGTAACAGCACGTCTGACTATGAAACTAGCAGGTCCGGGTTCAAATCCTGGCTGGGGCAAGTTTACTGGTTGAGGTTTTTTCCGGAGTTTTCCCTCAACCCATTAAGAGCAAATACTGGGTAACTTTCGAGTTGGACCCTGGACTCATCTCTCTGGCATTATTATCTTCATCTCATTCAGACGCTAGATAACCATAGCAGTTGATAAAAAGTATTATAAAATAACCAGCTAAAAATAATAGAGGTTGGTGATATTATAGAACGCCAAATAAGATGCTTAATTCGTGAATTTTACACTGTTAGGAAGACCATCCCTACTATTGGTAACCGACAGAGAAAGAAGTCAACAGCAGGTATGTCATAATCATCATAGGCACAACCCAAGACAAGATTAAGAAATAACTGGAGATTCATAAAATAAAATCATGTGTTGTGTCACACTCACAGGAACGGATTAATGATCAAGTCAATATAGGCCTAATGTATTCGTTACTAAAGTCCAGCCAATCACATTGCAGGTTGGCTACATTTAAACGTGTGCATCTTGTGATTTGCTCCTGATGACGTTATGCACTTACTAAGGCTCGATAAATACTTAATATAATCGTGTGTGGATAAGCTTCAGGGCTTCTACCGCGTTGTCTTGGTGTTATTGGCTGACGTTTCGACCGCTGTGTTGTGGCCATCTTCAGAGCAGAGCAGCATCCAACAACTGCTCTGAAGATGGCCACAACACAGCGGTCGAAACGTCAGCCAGTAACTCCAAGGCAACGCGGTAGAAGCCCTGAAGCTTATCCACACACCATGTTCACCAGCCGCGGAAGCCTACGCGAACATTTAACTTAATATAATTGCCCGTCATTTTGGCTCTTTCGTTGGCATTTATGGAAAGCACACGAGAACGTTATTTGCCACTCAATTATTTGCTCAGTTACAGTGTGTTTGATTTATTCTCATAGGAGCTACGATATGATAATGTTTAAAGGTGCGGCAAATAGATTCCTTGTCTAGTAACTCGGCAACAAAAGAACAAAAATGGTGAATGATATTACGTACCTAGACTTTATAGAGCCTTCACTTCCTAAGGTGTAAGCAAAGAGGAGGAGTCATGCCGGGAATAACAGCTTCGCGACTATAATGAGGAATCAGCATGGAAATAAATTTATAATGTAATGTGAATAAACTCCATCATAAATGATTAGTTTATATGACATTCTTTCTATATAAAACATAATACTAAACGTTATTTCCAACAAAGAATTACACAGTCCATCTCTGATACATATCCACACAAGTGTGGCATATGTGCTAGAAGTGTCGCGCAGTGGCATATTACCATGTACCTAGTACAGCTACAGTATATCTTCTCAGATTGTGTCCTTCCAGCCCATTCCATACTTGATGGAATTACAGTAGAACTTGTTTATAGCGACCTCGTTTTGTGCGACACCTCGCCTATAACGTCAAATATTCTGTGGTCCCAACTAATTCCCCATAAGACATGTGCTTTTCTACCTTGCTTAATATGACAAACGTATATGCATCTACCTCGCATATAACGTCATTTTCAACCTCAGTTTGGAATACGATTTTCTAAGAACCAAAGTATATTTATTTATATTATATTTATTGTTGAAATCTGGTAACCTGGCATATTCTTTACTGTCCCTTTCTGTCATAGATCTCTGGAATGCAGGAAGATTCCCCACCCCATTGTAATCCGCCCAAATTCATGCGGTATTAAAATTAAGGATACCTGCGTGCTGTCAGTTTTGACAGGAAGTTTCCACTAAGTGCACGCATTTTAACGTAGTATGGCCACTAAAAGAAAAGTTTTAACGTTGGAAGAAAGGCTAAAGTGATTCATAAAATTGAGAATGGAATTAAAAAAGCTTATGTGTGACGTGAGTTTGGCCTAGTTAATTCTATAGTCCAAACGATTTGGAAGAAAGAGCAAGGATAAAATTGTTGCTGCATTTGGAAAGAATGGATCGAAGCTAGGGGAGGCAGCAGTGAAACTGTAACTGAAATAATGAACATATTCGTAGAATGTAAGTTAGAAAGAGTGTATTGGGCAAGTAGGAGACAACGGAGTAAAATGACTGATTACTTGACTCCTAAGTAAGGAAGTTTGGTAAGTAAGCCTACTGAACAAGATGTTTAAATACAGAACACTGTACTTATAATTGTACATGTATTTTATTATGTTCATGGTAGGCTTAAAAGTGAATACATAAATCTAAAATAAGCCTAATTAAGTTTATTATTTTTCATTTTTCACCTCACTAGACTGATAATATGAATCTCAGTTACTACAACACTCATTTATACGAGGCGTGTTCTTAAAGTAAGTTCCGTTTTCAATTATAGCCGTCACATCGCTGCAATTGTTATTTTGCGCATGCGTGTTTTCTTCTTCAATCTTCAGGCAAGCTGTGCATACAGTTTCAGACCTTCAGTCTGTGTGTGTGGTTAGTTGTGATCAGTTGAAATGTTTAAAGTGATCGAGCACCCCGCCGACTGTGATATGCGGTCTGTTATCAGTTTCTTGAATGAAAGAAACATCAAACCAGCTGACATTCATCGTCAACTTTGTGAGGTGCATGGTGATGATGCCATTAGTGATGGAATGGTCAGGAGATGGGTTAGGAAGTTCAAAGAGGGCCGCGTCTCTGTGCATGACGAGCAGCATGCCGGTCGGCCATCTTTGGTCAATGACAATTTGGTGCATGCTGTCGATGAAAAAAATCATGAGGACAGGAACAAATTGACCATCCCCCTACAGCCCGGATTTGGCTTCGAGTGACTTTCATCTCTTCCTGCACCTCAAGAAGTTCCTTGGTCGTCAACGTTTTGATGGCGACGACACCCAAAATCTCATCTCAAAATTTGGCTGAGAACAAATTGACCATCCCCTCTACAGCCCGGATTTAGCTCCAAGTGACTTTCATCTCTTCCTGCACCTCAAGAAGTTCCTCTGTGGTCAACGTTTTGATGACGACGACACCCAAAATCTCATCTCGAAATTTGGCTGGGAACAAATTGACCATCCCCCCTACAGCTCGGATTTGGCTCCGTGTGACTTTCATCTCTTCCTGCACCTCAAGAAGTTCCTCTGTGGTAAACGTTTTGATGGCGACGATAAAGTGAAAACAGCAGTGTGGAAACGGTTCACATTGCAGGTGGGCGAATTCTACAATGAGGGGATAGAAAGACTTGTGCCACGACTCGATAAATGCCTCAATAATGGTGGAGATTATGTTGAGAAGTAATTGAATTGTGGGGAATACAATGCAACAAAAATGGTTTGTAAATATCTTCCCATTTACTTACTACACCCTTTTGGAACTTACTTTAAGAACACGCCTCGTAACAACACAATTTTTAAGGTCCCTTAGATGTCGTTATATCTAAGTTCTACTATATGTACAAATACCTAAAACAGAGAACTTCCAAGTTATATGCTCAGTTTGCGCCAAACTATAGCTTACAGCAACAAACAGAACAGAATTTGCCTCTTGAAACTGAAGACGTGTCTGCTTGATTGATAGGTGTTTATATTACATTTAAACCACAGTGAATGTGTGTTGTGTTGTTTAGATGAAAACGACGTTCTCTGAAGTGGAGGATCATGCCATGAAACTAGCAGATCGCATGGGAGCAGAGTTCTGGGCAGTGTCATCACGTACCGGCGATGGTGTGTCTGAGCTGTTCTGCAGAATTGCTGCTCTTGCTTTTGATAGTTCTGTCAGTCGAGAAAAAGAGGCTCGTAGTAATGCTGTAACTGTGGGCTCGGACTTAGTCAGTAAGTAAAGTTTGCATTCTGTCCCTGGGTAAGAAGATTCACTTAAGATGCTCGGAGATAGATCCAGTGCAGATATCCTGTAGACCACTGGTTCCCCAAAGTATGGGTTGCGACCCCCTAGGGGATCGTGTAAAGAGTTGAGGTGGGTCACAGGATGATTTATAAAATAAACCAAAAAATGTCTTGTGACATACTGAACATTTAGATTGTATTTGAAAACGTAAACATAAATAATGTTGAACATGTAAAACAAAAAAATGTTTCAGTAGTTATAAAGTAAGAAATAATTACTGTGGTAAATGTGCCTGTTTTTGAAAAACTAGCTTCTCAAATCTGAATTCTATATTCGATACACACACTGATATAATTTTTAATTTCAAGGAAATTTCTCACTTTTGTTTTGATAGCAATCCTAGATTAGAAACTTACTTTGCATAAATATGAGTTTCATTCATTCATTCATTCATTCATTCATTCATAGTGTTATGCCCAAGGGCAGATCTTTTTACTGCAAACCCAACATTCTCCAGTCTTTCCTATTTTCTGCCTTCCTCTTTGTCTCTTCATATGATTCATATATCTTAATGACGTCTATCATCTGATATCTTCTTCTGCCCTGAATTCTTCTCTCATTCACCATTCGTTGCAGTGTATCCTTCAGGAGGCAGTTTCTTCTCAACCAGTGACCCAGCCAATTCCTTTTTCTCTTTCTGGTCAGTTTCAGCATTATTCTTTCTTCATCCACTATTTCCAATACAGTTTTGTTTCTTATTCTGTCTATTCACTTCACACGCTCCATCCATCTCCATAACCACATTTCAAATGTTTCTAGTCGCTTCTCTTTACTTCGTCGTGATGTCCATATTTCTGCCCCATACAATGCTACACTCCACACAAAGCACTTCACTAGTCTCTTCCTTCGTTCTTTCTCCAGAGGCCCGCAGAAGATGCTCCTTTTTCTGTTAAAAGCTCCTTTGCCATTGCTTTCTCCTTTTGACTTCCTGGCAGCAGCTCATGTTACTGCTTATAGTACACCTCAAGTATTTGAAACTATCAACTTGCTCTACTGCTTCATGTAGAATTCTCAGGTTTACCTTCTTTACTTTTCTTCCTATGACCATGGTCTTTGTCTTTTGGCATTTATCTTCATTCCATACTGCTCACAATTGTCATTTAGCTCCAGTAACATATCCCTTAGTATCATCTCCTCTTCTGCTAATAGCGCCATATCAACAGCAAATCTTATACATTTTTTCCTTCATCCTCCTACTATCACTCCTCCCATGTTATGAAAACAGAATATGAGTTTGCAAATGCTATAAAAAATGTAAGAGCTTCTTTTGCAAGCTCGAGGTGTTTTTGCATACTTTTGATCCAAAACAGTCTGCGCTGTGCAAAAGAAAATAGAGTTTCAAAATTCCATCAGAAGGTACATATTTCAGAGAGTTTTTCCTCAATTGTTTTTTTTTGGAATTTCAGCCAGTTGAACTGAGCTGTCTAAAATCAGATTCAGTATATTCATTTGTGACTGTCGTAATTGTTGCCACACCATGAAAAATTTTGGGAAGCAGTGCTGTAGACTAAGTAAGCTGTGAACAGTTTCTCTGAATACTTTGGTTTTCCTGGCATTTCGTAACTGCTTCAATATCATCAACATCATCATATTATGTCATTGATTATATATAGGAAGCTGTTGTAATTGAAAAAGAATATTGCATACAAATTTACCAATATCAGTTCTGTTTGCATGTTACTTGAGTTTTTTTATCTATGTAAATTTGCTTCAGACCAGTGTCTCTCCTTACAAAAACTATCTATTTTGAACTCATTCTCAAAATGATTATAAAAATAATTTGAAGCCATTGGAAACATTGATTAATAAACAAATCATAGAGTCTCAATAAGTTATCTTATACCATTTTTCTTTCAGCATTAAACCGGACACCAAAGACACCAATAAAACCCAAACAAAAGTGTAGTGGAAGTTGCAGTACCTGACGAATCTACATATGCAAGGATATACATTTATATTTATACAATGAAGTTAAATCACTAATTTTTGTTCTACAGTTCAGTTTAATTATTTTTATGCATAAATGAAATGAGGGTAATTCAGAATGTAGTACCTATGAAAACTGTTCCGTAAGTGGTATTTATTTCTTTATTGAATGGTTATTATTACAGTACTTCGTGCATAATAGTCTCTGTGTTGTATTTTTTACAAGATCTGCTTGGAAAGTATCCAGCCATTTAATATTAAAAAAAAAAAAAACCTTATAATTTTCAAGACAGTTTGCAAATGCTCCTTTGGGATTGCCTTCAGTTGTCTCGTGTTCTCTTTAATCTCGCCTTTGATCTGGAATCCTTTTCAACTGTGATTTTAGCTCTAGAAAAAGCCAGAAATCACAGACGTCCAAATCTCGACTATATGGTGATTGGCAAACCTGAATGGTGCTCCCCCCCCATGCCAAGATCCTTTGTCAAAATATTTGAAATAGTAATCTGTGGAATTCCTTGTTTGTTCAATTCTCGCACTGTCAATTGCCAATTTTCATTGCTTACAGCCTATATATGTATGACATATCGGTTTACAAGCAAAACACATCAAGTCAAAAATATTACTTCTGAGAAAAAGGCATTTGAAAGCTCTTCCCAAAATTGAATCCTCAAAATATTATATTTAGTAAGTTGTTTCTCTTTATGTGTATTTCATTTCCAATTCAAAATTTATAGGCCTACACATACATTCTGTACATTATATATGCCTTTTTCTCAAAAGTAATCTTTTTGACTTAATGTGTTTTGCTTGTAAACCAACAATATCTGGGTATTCTGCTTGTTGAAGGGAGATGGATCACTTTCAACAGATTCCCGATCAATTTTGAAACATCAGCATCATCAAAGTTTCATTTGATCTTCAATCATTGAATCATCCCCGAAAATCCCCTTAATCATTTTAATAGTTTTTATAGACAAATGTCCAAGTTAGAAGTAAAACTTGATACAGATTTGCTGATGTACTGGCTTGGTCTTTATGAATGTGATAGTTATACAATACACAGATTTACTACAAATGGGTAAGTACCCGGTGGCAGTTGTAACTAATTATTTGGTACATAATACAGAGGGATCCATTTATAATAATTATTTGAGAGTGCAAGATTCTGGATGTTTGCTATGTAACATCAAATGCATGTTTATTGAGTTTTATTCTGAAAATAAGTTTTCACTAGACTTTTTTTTATGTCATGCAGCAAATATACAGCCCACAGACAACGTCAAAATACAAATATATAATAGATGGGCTACAATCATATGGATAGATATTGAAATAAAATTAAAATAAATATACAATTACCAGACAGTTAGAAAGTGTTAAAAGAAATGGTATATGATCAGGTTAAAATGTATAAATGTGCCATTTACATAAGGTCAAAACAATAGAATCTATGACTATTATGACTATGCTGAACTATCACATTAGACAAATACTACTGTGGGGTCACGCGCTGTTTCACTTTAAAGGTCCCATTCTGTGCAGAAGATGATGATGTTAAGTGCCAGTAACTTATTGCATCAGTGTACATTTTACCTCTGTCAAATTCTAAATGGATCTCTGTATAGGTACTGTTACCAAATGTAAATCAAAATTTTCACTTTAATATACAATTTGGTGAAAAAAAAGTCTGAAACTAATGTAAACATAAAATTATAGATATTTTTTTTTCTTTCTCTTTAATTAAAAGTCGAGCTGAAATCACATGTGTACTCTTAAATACATTTTATATCAATTCAGAAGAATTGCTATTGTACAACTTGTTTTGTTTTCAGTCTGGAACATTGAGTGAAAGTGAAATGCCATTGTTTGATGTGAAATAATTAATTACACTAGCAGTGAGAAAGTTTTTCTATTTTTGAAAACTTTTCATACTTACAACTGACAGTAATAAAGAACTAGTCTTTTTATATTATAACCACATTTATACAATATTTTATACACAGTTTACTGTATTATTTTTAAAGGAATTGTTTTCCATACTACTCCATTAAGTGTGCTTAGTAGCTGGGAGTACTGCTTGATACTTTTGAGAGCGTTAAATTTAATTTAAAAAATGCTGTTATATAATAAGAATTTGTGCTCTCTGTGAAATTGTATTCGTAAATATGCAGATGAATCTAATGTTATAATATTTCCAAAATAATTTTTTGTGCTTGTTTTGAATAATTACTCATATATACGCATATCTTTTGACTGAAACGTCTGCATTCGAAGTATGACGGAGAAGAAAATGTAGCATTTTGACATGAAAAGTTTACTCTAATGTCATTCATGGTACCATGGAAATGGAGCTTCATGCCTTCTGATTTTCCATACAATACCTCTCGCTCCATTCTCTGTTTAATATGTCTCAAGGTTTTCCACACAATAATCTACAAATATTGGGTATGTGGGTTATGTATATACATCAGTATCAAATAAAATACACTACATTGTTAAAAAAAAAGTATATATTGTATTTTATTTCTTTAATTCGAATATAGACGTTTCGGGCAATCATTGGAATTTCATTAAATCCCCTGTCATTTTTTTATTTCAATGCATTACGAGAAGACTGACAATCATTCTCAAACAAAAATATGTCGTAAAAATGGCACGTATATTCTCATAATTTTACGCATTTTGTATAATTTTAGTTCTTTATCATGCTACATTGATATTGCAGTTTGTAGTTTATTCTCTATATCAGGGGTCGTCAGCACAGAGCACGCTGGGGCTAGTCTCTCTTACCCGTGGAAAACGCAGTGCACTAGGGTGCACTCCATAGCTGCTAGCGGGTATGCTCTCTATCTCTCCCTGTTGCACGACAGTGCACACGGGACAGCACCGCATACCCGAGTGCTGACAACCACTGCTCTATAGCTATCATTCAAGAAATATATTTAAGACCCAATCACAATGAAAATTAAACATACTGTAAGCGTTCACTTAAAAATGTAAAATTACCATAAAATCAAAAAGTCATGAGATCAGTATCATTATGATGTTGATCATTGCATGAATGAATTTCGGCCAATTGGTCACAATTCCAGCAGTTTCATCGATAAAATCTTTGCAGGATTGTTAACAGATAAATTCGATATCTTCTTGTTTATGTGACAAAATAATACAATACATGTTTTTAAAAACGGACATGATTTAAAAAAATAATAAAATACTAAGTGCGAAACTCTGATATTCGAAAATATAAAAAATTATTAAATCAGAAAAATCGTTTGATCTTTGGTTAGGATTAACATATAAATCTATGATGATGTGAACGTAAAAAATGTCGGCTCCTGTTTAAAATTGAACACAGAGTAGGAGACATTGCAGGCATTTTTCTTTCTTGGGGAGGGGGGGGGAGTTACTCTCGTTTTCCTTTTTTATTCCACCAAGCCACTCCACCTGCCCTTCATTTCATCTATCATCTGCAATAGTTAAAAATAGGCTAGGGTGAAGTTTTGTGGGTAGTACAAGTTTCTGATGCTAATATAGGCTCAGGACCAGAGCCAGAGCTAAAAGTTAACTGCTCCACTTCCATTAAATTTTATTATTCGAATTAAATTTCACGACCACTTTTCAAACTACAGCTTTCTTTTTAAGTAACAATAAAGATAGTAACACACGAAAATGAATATTACTACTGTATTATGGGAACCACATTTAAATTTTTGGACTTACATTTAAAGTAAAAAAGCGCATATTTCACCAGAAAATGCACTACCTTTCTACACAGAAAGCACAATATCATATTTCATCACATTTCATATGATAATGACATATTATATTATTTGACAGCTGGTAATTATTAAAATCTAACTAATGTCATTTAAAGAGACGTGGATTGTATTGTGACAAGAACGTTTGTGGGACTGTAATTATACAGACCTGTGTTAAAGTTAATGTGATCTTGTATGTGTTAAATATAATTATGTGTAATTAATTACAGAAATTATTTTGGTATAATGGTGCCGTTGTATAAAGATATAAAAGAACGAAGTTATGAAAAGGCATTAAGTCATTTGCATCACAAGTTAGTAATAGCTAATTTGCTTGCTGTGCTGCGGCAATTGTTATGTAAATTATGTGAACACAGGAAATTGATTTCTTTTCCAAATGACTTATTTAAATTTTATGCTTTGTCATCATATCTCATATACGAATACTTGCGTTAATTCCGTCCATTGAAGTCTTAAAATCGAATTTGCAAGTGTTAATGCAGTAAAGGTATTTGCCAACATGTGCTTTATGTTAAAATGGTGAATTTCTATAATAAAAAATTCTCGCTTTTTCATAACTGGATTAAAATTTAATTTTATCTTCTCTTTGTACTGTAAAATGAAATTAAAGTAGTTTTTATATTTGTATACATATATATGATTTATTTTGCAATGAGTATATCTACAGTTCTTGCAGTTTAGGATAAATTTTGCTGTGCATTTTGATATCATATTTTTTAACTTGTATAATTTTATACGAATAAAGAATGAAATAAACAATTTGTTTCTTATTTAAATAAGACTGTCATCCTTCAATCAGCAAATTACTGCAGCCTCTCTACTCTTGTACGTATTTTTCAGGTGTAATATATAAATATGCTAGTTATAATTTTTTCTCTTTGAATATCTTACTTTGGAATCCAGCATTAATTTCAAGAAAAGCTAGTGGAGAACGCACGTTTTCAGTTATCAATCAATCTTCTTAATGTATCCAGCTGTTTGCTGACAACATAAAGTCCACTATAGTCCACTGTAGTCTATCCAGTTGTTGTTTTTCACGAGAAATGAGGGGTATTTTGATCGGTGTTCATTAAAGATGCCTGTTGCTAGTAGCCAGAGGTGGGGTGTAGTCAATATATACTGCAGAGCTGTGTAAAAAGAGTTATAAGAAGAGTAAAAAATTATTTGAGAATATCAACTGCTGAGGACAGACTAACGTTATTGACTTCTTTTGCTCTTAATATAAAGAGTCTTCCAATAAGAGTGTCACACTTTTAAAATGAAATAAATTGTATAAACGAAAGAGGTTTATTTATTTAATTACTATTCTATATACGATATTTTCAACACACAACTCAATTTCAAAACACACACACACTCTTTGACTCTACACTACGAATGCACCCTCACAGGAAACAACAAGAGGCGCCAAGACCAACAACGACCAGTTCTGAAGATGACCCATAAATAGGTCGAAACATGTAAACAAGGTACGTTAAAATTTAACACAAGAAAGTCTTATACATATTCCGAAGTAATTACTATTATTTTGAAACACACTTAATGCCGTTATGTATGGAAGAGAACATCGGTTAAATGGCCACTGCAGCTTTGTTAGGTTGCGTTTATAAGAGTCTTCCAATTTTCAATAACAGACAAACATAAACCAGGCTCAATTTCACGAATAAAACGGATATTGGTCCTTAGGTCATTAATTGAATACCCCCCTCCCCGGAATAAGGGTCTAAGTACATAGGGAAACCATGTACCATATACCCTTATTCCTTGCAATAATTGTTCTGGCTTGTTGGCATAAACCCGTTATTTAACATAATACTATAAGAAGTAATACAGAGTGTTAAATCTCATGATCTTGGGTGCCAGTTAACATCATCACCACGCGATATCATGAAGTCTCTGAGCTTCTCCCTCAAAAGGTCGACTGTTTAGTGAGCAGTATGACATGTGACATCATCTTGCTGAAACGAGATGTTTCTGAGATCCATACCTTCCCATTGAAGCCAAAAATAATCCCTTATCATAGCCCAATATCTTACACACACCGAACACTTCATGTAATACATGGAATGCTTGGCAAACAGATGACTTTTTTTTTAATAATAAATTTTAATGATTTATATGCTTTGTGGAATGGTGTAATGTTCCATGATTATTTGTCAGCAACAACTGTAACCATGGGAAAAATATGACTGCTATAGCTTCATAAACACGGCAGCTGTTGAAACTGGTAAGAGGCCTTATTTTCAGTTCATGTTTGCTGAGTCTCCTGTAGAGCCAAAGCTCCATTTGCATTTGTTCAATCTTTCTCCTTCCTTACATATGATCAGTGCATAAGGATGTCCGGCACATATCTTGCGAAGTTACGCACAGTAATGTGTATAGATAATTTTTCTTATTATATTATAACTAAACATTCACAAAAATAGACATATAAATAATCGAACAAATACCGGTTTATTTAAAAAAACGCATATGTTTAAAGTACAGACTAGTATTGTGCAATGTTCAAACGTGAGAGAGAAAACCGAGACATTACAAACTTCGTCTTATTTCATACGAAAAACTAATCGCAAGATCTGTACTAAAATCCTTAAGCGGTTAAAATATGAAGGGGTGAGAATAGACGACAGCGAATATTTTTATAAACACGACAGGTCTTCTGCAGAGCGAACATTGGCGAATATCGAACTTCGTCATAACTCGAGGCTCGATTAACTTGAACCGAACATGGTGCCTGTAATGCACGATACTACTAATATTTTTATTGACCGTATAGTTCCACAAATATTGTTACCGAACAACTGTGATTTATTTAAATATTATGTGAAGAATGTAATTATAATTATTATTAGACCTTTATGTATTATGTAATTAATAGGAGTGGTAAGCACAATAAGTCTCAGGCTGCAGTGTAAGCCATCTGGTCCCACCGTGAAAGACGGACAGAAAAAAAAAGTAATCAAATGGCGAATCCCCGGCCTCATTTCGCAATAACCAATTCCATCAATGCTAGATAACGTAGCTGTTGATATAACGGTTAAAAAAGCCAACTAAAAAATGAGACGTAGTTCGTAATTGGCACATTCCTTCAACTTGACCCATGGTGCGCGACTTTGATGTATGGAAAATGCTTTAAATGTCAAAGTTTATGCAATAAATTCGCATATAGTTAAAAGAGTCACACAATAATATCTGCAGAGACCATATTCAGGTAAGCCAAAGACTTTAGGAGCTTCAGAGGATGTTTGCAGATGGGCGGGAAACATTTCCATCATCTTTCATAATTCGGGCAATCTTCTCGCCCGTGGCGGAGTGATTAGCCTCTCTGTCGTCCAGCATGGCGATTTGGGTTCGATCCCCGTCTGAGACACAAAGGAATTTTTGGTGGTCAAAGTGAGCACTAGGTGTTTTTCTCGGGATTCTCCCATTTCTCCTCAACAGTATCATCATTCCACCATACTCCACAGTCACCCTTACTCTGTGAAGTCCCGAGCCAGGTTTTCAGAGCAAATAAAAAATGGCTGAAAGTTGTACACATTTGTGTTAATAGAGATTATTATTATTATTATTATTATTATTATTATTATTATTATTATTATTATTATTATTATTATTATTATTATTCAGGCAATCATAATTTTGTTCTGAGTGCATCCCCTAATTTTTATGTGACCAAACGACTGTATGTATCAGTCTAGCAGAGTTCATGTGCTTGAACCACAGGCCTAGATCAAGTAGGTAAATAACCTCTTTTTAGATATTGTTAAGTTATCTTAATAGGCTGGAAAATCCGACGGTTTATGTAAATCAAAACATGTCCCCGTAAGTTGCAACTACCTGCAGATACAAACACGGATCAAAGATAATAGATCTCTAGCACATCATATTAATTTTTATATTGGAGAGTGAATTATCTCTCCCAATCACAAGAATTGCAACTTGACTATCAACGAGTTAGATACTAACTCGTTGTTTATCAATAAATAAATACAGTATCTATGAAACCAGCATTCACACTTTCTAAGGATGACGAAGAACAGAATATCCAAATATACGTACAGAATGAATATGAACTCAACCGACAACTTCCAGAAGTTGTTCAGTTATATTAGCTGAGTGTTTTGATATAAGAATCGAATACCGAATTAGGCCTACGGTAAACTTCATTCACATCAACATTATCCGCTGGTTCCGCTATTTAAATGATGTGAGGTGCATGGCTCTGATTGGCTCTTTCATCAATTACGTCAACATAGCGTACGGCAAGACTATGAAAACTATCTATTTCTTAATTCTGTCAGTTATTGGTTTCATAATAGTTTTGTTAATCATGAGCTTAGACAGAAAGAGACGAGTTTTGATTAATTTCTTTGTGACGTACTTATCAAATATTATCTATCACAGTACGGTATTTTGAAGATAATTACAATCTACCACATTAATAAATTACTCAGTAATGAAGTACCGGAGACCATGAGTTCTTTATATCAAAATACTCAGCTAATATCCCTGAAAACAGCCTCTGCAAATTTGTCGATAGAGTTCGTATCCATCATCTAAAAATTTATACAATGAATTCCATCTGGACGAAGAAGTGTCGGAAGACCCCAAATGAGTTTGAGATAGCAGTTTCTATAAGGAGTCGAAACGGATAAACAGGCTCAATGCTTTAAGAAGAAGAAGAAGAAGAAGAAGAAGAAGAAGAAGATTATTATTATTATTATTATTATTATTATTATTATTATTATTATTATTATTATTATTTTGCTCAGCAGAACGCCTTGCGTCTTCACCATGTGTTTGGAGTAAGACTATTTTTTATTGATCGAAAACTATAATGATTGTGTAACAAAGTATGGAATATTGCTAATAACTTCTTAAATTTTAATTTTACAAAAGATAGTTTTGTACAAAAGCTGTTAGAGATAAACCATACAATATGATACTTGTGTTCGAAAAAATTTAGTTATTCAGGAATACAGTGTGCCACAGTAAACTTTATTTTTTTTTAATGGCACACTATATTAAAATTTACATATTTCGAGTCCCCATTAAATGTTACGTACGAATGTGTAGAAATTTTACCCATTCACCCATTTCATGTCTTTTAACTATTTATCAAACATGTTTCGTGGACTTCAAACTTGAGACAAATACGTACGGTATGTAAAATGATGTTGAGCAGGCCATAAAACTAAACAAAACACTTTCAGTAACCAAACTTGACAACGGATGCTAAAAATGAGAACCATTCACAGCCAAACAACGTCCCAGTCCATTGTCTTTCTCACAGTTACATGACTGATCTGTTCAATTTTGAGAATCTGTTGTAAAGTTTGGTTAGTGATAGTGTTTTGTTTAGTTACATGGCCTACTCAACATGATTTTACGGTACATATTTAACTCAAGTTTGAAGTCTGTGAAACAAGTTTAATAGTTTTCAAAGAAACAGGTGAATGGGTAAAATTTCTACGCATTCATACGTAAAATTTAATGGAGATTCGGAATATGTAAATTGTAATATAGAGTGCCATTTAAAAAAATAAAGTTTATTCTCACACCCTATAGCCTATGCCTAAACTAATTTTTCGAACACTGGTACCATACGTATGGTCTATCTCCAACAGCTTTATACAAAACTTTTTTTTTTTTGCAAATTTAAAATTTAAGAAGTTATTAGCAATATTCCATACTTATATAACTTTCTATAACTCTTAGGAAGAGCCGTGTACGCTTTTATGAATAATTATGATACTATGTTCCAGTCCTAATCAGTGCGAGCGGGAGTAGTGACATCATCCCGACTATAGTGCCTTCTATCTTCCAAGAATTCGACAGCACACAATGCAAACACGCGCACATACTCACAAAGCCGTTCACCTTCCGTAATAAGCTGTAGAAAAATTTGCGTATTCATGCCGAGTCTGCTGAATTTCCATGCACTGATAAGACGACTACACTGCCACGCTATTATGTAATAACACAAAACACTCAAGAGCACGGTGGCTGAGTGGCCAGACTATCAACCTGTCACGTAAGAGGTCCGGGTTCGAATCCCGGTCGGACCTGATGAAAAATCCATAGTGATACGTTTGGCGGACAAGGGGGGGGGGGGTTTCTCGGGGTTATCCCGTTTCTCCCATATTAGGCATCTACATAATTCCGCCGACATCTCTCCATTTGGTCATCATTCCATAGCGTTCTCCGAGCGCCGGCTGGCGATTCACAGAGGGGGTTGCACTGGGAACGAATAAGGTTGCCCGTTCGAAACCTGGATACGCCGATGTGGGTTTGGGAGTGCCCCTAGCTTGAGGGTTAGCGCAATAGATCTTGAAAGGCCGCAGTTCTGGGTCGCAGTGCATTTTCCTCCCGAAATTCGATTAAAGTATAATGCACCTATACTTGTTTTTTTGAAAGATGGGACATGACAGTATAGCGGCCGAACTTGGAACTATAGTGCTATGTTGCCAATATGGACTACCACGCTACCAGCTGATGGAAGGTATCAATTGACGTTATGATGGCTGACGTTAAAACATTCATTGACAATTGACGCAAAGGTAAGAAAACAACACAAAAATCGACAGAGAATCAAAGACGAAACGTGCCAATGCTAACATTGTGTGCACAATAAATGTCGCCAAGAGAGCTATTAAGCACTCGCCATGTGGGAACGGTAAATTTGGCAACTCAACCGTTGTTACCATAGCAACAAGCCTACCACACTATGTGACATTCAGTTGTTTTTCCGATCGCAACGCTCCCGTCATGTCCCATCTTAAAAAAAAAAACAAGTATACGAGTAATACTCATCAGAATTTGTGCAGATCACAGATTTCAGAAAGATCTGAACTCCATACCTACAGTCTATACAAAATTAGAAAGGTATTGACAGTTCAGCGGCTTCAAAGCATCACCATGGCAACCGCTCGAACTATCCAATTAGAGACCATGACAACAGCCCGACGTTGCCGACTGTTTCGCAGCGAGCACGTGTTAGCCAGATGCTTTGTTCGGAAGTTACAGTGTTACAGAAAGTATTGGTGTTTTGTCATGGCTATTGTTTTCGTAGATATTTTGTGGTTGATGAAGGTAGAATTAGTTTGAGTTTAGTTTTAAATTTAATTTAGTTGCGAGTGTATTATAGTGTCCGTGTGTTTAACTTATACAATGTCGCAAGGCATCACTCCTGCAGTTAGAGGCACAAGACGAACCGCGGGCTCAGAGGGAGAAAGGAGTGCTACAAGGGACAGCAAGAGGTCCAGAAGTAACGAAAAAGATGCTTTTCTTACAAGTCAGGCGAGAGAGATGGTTTGTAATGTATGGGACTATTTCGAGAAAGAAGAGACAATGGCGGATCTCTTATTCCTGTGCAACAGGTGGTAAATAATACTGCAAAGGCTCTCAAAATAGAAAAGAACACCATCGTTAAAATAGGAAAGGGGAAATTTAAATTGAATGAGCCAGAGGATGGACCTTACCGACTTGAAACCCCGAGAAAGAAAAGGGAACTGAGAGTTCAGATTGAACATGCCTGTAATGATATTCCATTAGCAACAATCCAGTTGCTATGTCGCTCTGTTGTTCCTGGGAGTGTACTATGGCGGAAGGGGGCCATTTTTGAACATGTACGGGCTTTAGGAATACAAAAACGCAAAAATCGTATTTGTCTCATCTCGTTGCTGAGAAAAAGTGTTTCAAAATGTGTATACATCAATTTTGAACACTTTGTAGATGTAAGCACAGAGTAGACCTACCGAAGAGGACTAGATATAGTCTTTTGAAATTCCCGCAATTTTTTGCTTGCTTGTGGCGCTCCTCTGGTAGTTGTGAGAAGCTTCTTGACAGATTACACTTAATCCGGCTTATGAACCCCTCTCATATACTGGGTGTTCATTTCAAAGTGTGTCATGACGTCACTGTTGTTGGATCACCGATTTGAAGCGAGTTTCAGCTTATATGTTAGAGAAGTTGCCTATTATTTAAGGCGTTCTTCAATCTGAACTTGAGAACGTGTACGGTATAACTTGAACGTCGTAGCAACAGATGGCGGTCTGTGTGCTACCATAACCTCTTTCGAACTGTGTTTTGCGCCGGCAAGTCGTACGCAGGATATTTGTTATTATGTGTGGCGTACGGTAACATTCCACAACACAAATCAAATGCTCCGTGTCCATGTTGACCGTCGAAGTTAATGTCAACAAATACGTAAGTAATCGTCTTAACCCTCTCCCCATATCCCGACAGTACGTATTTCCAAACAGTTCACATTCCTGCCACTACCGGCGTTACCGTACGTATCGATACGTACTCTTCAGAATGAACGCCGTACTTGCTAGGCAACTTCTCTGCCTCATAGGTTATACAGCTCTGCGGAAGTGTAGGAA
Source organism: Periplaneta americana (assembly GCF_040183065.1). Taxonomy (NCBI): domain Eukaryota; kingdom Metazoa; phylum Arthropoda; class Insecta; order Blattodea; family Blattidae; genus Periplaneta; species Periplaneta americana. The sequence goes on from NC_091133.1 coordinate 101,395,092, forward strand.
TATTGAATTCTCTAGGTTCATCGACTAGCCACATGACGGCATACAGCGAGCCATGACACACTTTGAACTGAACACACAGTATATAGTCCTACCCGACCCGTGTAGCGAAGCTAGTACATATGATCGATGTACACTTAATTTGTATTCGAAGTAACCAAACGCAGGACTCTACTAGTAATACACTCTGTTACAACATAATACGTACATCAAAATAACCAGCATTGAGTGTCATGATTTGTAAACAGAATTACCATGTGTTTGGTCTTCTTCTCCACTCTCGTATTTCACCTGCGCACGTTGAGTACCGTAATCGCGACCAGTGGTTATTTAACGAAAAGTATTTGTTTTGGTTTTCTCCATCATCCCTCTGGAATTTTGTAACATTCTGTAGAACTCTGAATCAAAAGTATATCATCTGAACGGACGATGCGGCTGACAGGGTGAAAGAGAAGCGTCACGTGGGCTACCATAAGGTCTACATGTGACAGCTGTGTGGATAGTGTTCAGTGTACTCTGTATCATTAAAGAGGAACACACCACCTTCACTCTCGTTAGATAATTTGATTAGTTTTGTCCATTAGAAGATAACTGAAACTCGATAATGTTTACTTACAGTGCAAACTTCATATTGTGTCATTTCATTATAGGCCTAGCTCTTCAGAGTGATCAAGATTTTGTCCCAACATCGAACAACTGCTATGCCCATTACAAAATTTGAAAAATAATTTGGTACATTTTCTAAGGTTTTCTCTCAACCCATTAAGAGCAAATGCTGGGTAACTTTCAGCGCTGGACCCTGGACTCATTTCTCTGGAATTATCACCTTCATTTCGTTCAGACGCTATATAATCAATTTAGAGAGCGGAATTTAGGCCCTAAAAAGTGGCATTTTAGGCGCCTAAAATAGGCTCTTAAACTCCTTTATTTAGTCTCTATAAAATAAAAAATAGGTTTTTTGTTAAAGAAAGTCACTAATATAAGATTCAACATTTATTTAACGCAAAATTCTTGGATTAAAAGAAACTTCCACACATTTCACATTTTACAGGGGTACACCATCAAAATGAAGACATTCTGTCTTTAAGTTAGTGTTTTTCGTTCACCAATCACATTCCCATAGTTTGCTTCACAGTAGATGATCAGCATCTATTGTATCGCTCACAATAAAAGGAAGGGTTGTTATCTGGCTTACAATGTAAGAGAATACTTATTCGGGTACAACCCTCCGAGTTTGTGTTAAATTACTGGCAGAGGAATATGTAATAATAATAATAATAATAATAATAATAATAATAATAATAATAATAATTTGCCCCGTAAGAGTTCTTTTACATGCCAGTAAATCTACTGACATAAGCCTGTCGCATTTAAGCACACTTAAATGCCATTGACCTTGGCCGGGATCGAACCCGTAACCTCGAGCACAGAAGGCCAGAGCTATACCGACTACGCTACCTAGGCCGACTGAAAGTTGGAATCTTAGGATTGAAAGATTGTAAGAATGAGAAGGGGTGGCCCGGAGGTACTTCTCTATTGTGTTGTCCACTGCTAGGAAGGAATTGTTATCTATCTTGGAATGTAAACGGTACATGATGTTTAGAAAAACAGTAGGTTAAACAGTTACGAAAAAGATACAAAAATAAAAAACTTAAAAATAGGCACTAACGTCGAAATAGGCATTTTAGGCACTATAAAACCCCTTTATTTACACCTATATTTCCATGAAAAATGTAAATATTAAATCTCAAGTCTGTATGTATCAAGGAAAAAAAATAGGTTTTTGCCTAAATTCCGCTGTCTAATAACCATAGCAGTTGATAAAGAGTCGAAATGTAAACTAATAAAAAACCTAACAATGCCAAGAGCAAGTCAAGAAGAAATGTGACGACTTTGGAATTGCCATACTAACCTAATGAAATAACTAAATGAAGCCACCACTCTTCAGCTCTTCATGGTCACTAGCACCTTGACCTCGTGACGTTTTTGTTTATTAGTTCATTACTGACCTAGTAGCTACATCCTTCATACAAGCAGAGAGAAGCAATTTCGTAATAATGGCTTAGTAATGTTCTGATGGATATTTCTCAACATCCTGAACTATTAAGACATAGAGTTGGGAATGACAGAAATTTAATAGCCTATAGAGAGCGTAGTTAGTTGCAAGACTGTAATGGTAATAGTAATAAATGTTAAACTTGTTACACTTTACTATATTCTGAGTTATGGTCGGTAGACTACTCGTTTTATATTAAATTCATGATTTGTTGTAATATCGTGTCTACTTCTCTGATCCAAACATCCACAATAATCTGTCTTCTTGTCTGACACAGATATTGGCATTAATTTGTGCCTTCTTGGTTGATTCAGACATTGATTAGCTTGTGTCAGGTCTCATTTAAGCGTTGTTATATATTCCTGATTCTGACGTTGGCATTAATGTCTCTTCTTAATCTGATTCAGTAATTGGCTTATTTTGTGCCGTCTTGCCTGATTTAGACGTTATCATTATTTTGTGTATTCTTGTTTGATTCAGGAGTTCGCATTAATTTGTGTCTTCTTGGTCCGATTTAGTTATTGGCTTGGCATTAATTTGTCTTCTTTATCTGATTTAGGTACTGGCTTATTTTGTGTTGTCTTGTCTGATTTAGACGTTATCATTATTTTGTGTATTCTTGTTTTATTCAGGAGTTCGCATTAATTTGTATCTTCTTGGTCGGATTTAGTTATTGGCTTGGCATTAATTTGTCTTCTTTATCTGATTTAGGTATTGACTTATTTTGTATTGTCTTGTCTGATTTAGATATTATTATTACTTTGTGTATTCTTGTTTGATTCAGGAGTTCGCATTAATTTGTGTCTTCTTGGTCGGATTTAGTTATTAGCTTGGCATTAATTTGTCTTCTTTATCTGATTTAGGTATTGACTTATTTTGTATTGTCTTGTCTGATTTAGATGTTATCATTACTTTGTGTATTCTTGTTTGATTCAGGAGTTCGCATTAATTTGTGTCTTCTTGGTCGGGTTTAGTTATTGGCTTGGCATTAATTTGTCTTCTTTATCTTATTTAGGTACTGGCTTATTTTGTGTTGTCTTGTCTGATTTAGACGTTATCCTTATTTTGTGTATTCTTGGTTTATTCAGGAGTTCGCATTAATTTGTATCTTCTTGGTCCGATTTAGTTATTGGCTTGGCATTAATTTGTATTTGGCATTAATCTGATTTAGGTACTGGCTTATTTTGTGTTGTCTTATCTGATTTAGGTACTGGCTTATTTTGTGTTGTCTTATCTGATTTAGACGTTATCATTATTTTGTGTATTCTTGTTTGATTCAGGAGTTCGCATTAATTTGTGTCTTCTTGGTCGGATTTAGTTATTGACTTGGCATTAATTTGTCTTCTTTATCTGATTTAGATATTGACTTATTTTGTATTGCCTTGTCTGATTTAGATGTTATTATTACTTTGTGTATTCTTGTTTGATTCAGGAGTTCGCATTAATTTGTGTCTTCTTGGTCGGATTTAGTTATTAGCTTGGCATTAATTTGTCTTCTTTATCTGATTTAGGTACTGACTTATTTTGTATTGTTTTGTCTGACTTAGATGTTATCATTACTTTGTGTATTCTTGTTTTATTCAGGAGTTCACATTAATTTGTGTCTTTTTGGTCGGATTTAGTTATTGGCTTGGCATTAATTTGTCTTCTTTATCTGATTTAGGTATTGACTTATTTTGTATTGTCTTGTCTGATTTAGATGTTATCATTACTTTGTGTATTCTTGTTTTATTCAGGAGTTCACATTAATTTGTGTCTTTTTGGTCGGATTTAGTTATTGGCTTGGCATTAATTTGTCTTCTTTATCTGATTTAGGTACTGGCTTATTTTGTGTTGTCTTGTCTGATTCAGATATTGACATTATTTTGTGCATTCACGTCTGATTCATAAGTTGGCATAAATTTGTATCCGCTTGTGCGATTCACGTTTAGCGTTTATTTGTTTTTCTAGTTTTGTTTAGGCGTTGGAATTAATTGGTATCTTATTGTCTGATTCAAGCATTTGCATTAATTTGTGCCCTCTTGTCTTGTATGATTCAGGCGTTGGCATTTATTTGTGTCTTATTGTCTTTCGTGACTTAGGGTGTAGCATTAATTTTGTGTTACTGTCTTGATTCACGGTTGACATTAATTCGTTCATTCTGGTGTGATTTAGGCGTTGGCATTAATTTCTATTTTTGTCTGATTCAGACGTCGTCTTTAATTTGTCTTCTTGTCTGATTCTGACGTTGGCTTTAATTTGCGTCTTATCTGATTTAGGAGTCTTGTCTGATTCAGACGTTTCTTTTAATTTGTATTTTATTGTCTGATTGAGACGTTGGTTTTAATTTGTGTCTTATTGTCCCATTTAGACGGTTTCAATTTGTCTTTTTGTCTGATTCAGACGCTGGTTTTAATTTGTGTCTTTTTCCCTGAATCAGACGCTGGTTTTAATTTGTGTCTTGTCTGATCTAGGCAATAGCATTAATTTTTTTCTCTTCTTGTCTGATTTAGGCATTAGCATTAGGGGTCTTCTTGTCTGATTCAGACGTTGGTTTTAATTTACATCTTTTTGTCTAATTCAGATGTTGGATGTAATTTGCGTCTTTTTTGTCTAATTCAGATGTTGGATTTAATTTGTGTCTTCTTGTCTGATCCTGGTGATGACATTAATTATTTTGTCTCACTGTCTGATTCAAGCGTTGACATTATGGGTCTTTTTCTCTGATTCAGACTTTGGTTTTAATTGTAGTCTTTTTGTTTGATTCAAACGTTGGTTTTAATTTGCATATTTTTGTCTGATTCAAACGTTGGCTTTAATTTGTATCTTTCGTCTAGCTCAGACGTTGATTTTAATGTATTTTCTGATTTAGGCGATGACATTAATTTGCGCCTTCTTGTCTGATACAGAATATGACCTTAATTTGTATCCTCTTTCTAGCGTTGCCATTAATTTCTGAAACTCCCATTCGTTACAGTAGAGAAGGCAAGACTTGACCTGTGACCTTATCATGTGCTGTTGCTATATCACCAATGAGTATGGAGGGGGAAGATAGACTTTAGTGTGAGATGAACATCCGTGTCTGTAGATTCGTATAATTTCAATATTAATCACGATGAAACAAACTCTCTTTCTGATAGCGCATTCTTCCCCCTATCGCACATCTCACATGTCAGGTCTCGCCTCCTGACATATACCTACTTCTCATGGGAAGTAGGTGACGCAGAATTTTAATAATTATAGTAGGTACCAGATACATTTCTATCGCATCATCATAATCATCACCATCATGGACAAATTATGGATTAATGCATGTTATTGCTGTTCACGTCATCTAACGTGATGGAATGACGAGAATGAAAATGAGAGTAGTCCTACTTGGAAAAAAAAAACATTTCCCACCAAATGTTTGGGTAAATCGTTAATTCTATCTTGCACTCGTCAGATTTCAAACCCAGGTCTGATACACGAAAAATGGATACAATAACCATCACTGTAAATTTGTTTTCAATTATTTTTAGAATTAATGAACCTACTATACGGTACCGTGAAATAATTGTTGGCAATATTTATGCACTTCTCTCTAGGTGTGAAGAATAATTGCTAAATACTTTCTGTCGAAGTGTGTAAACGATTTCTGAAGTGGATAGAACATTACACGTTTTACTGCGTTAGAATCCATGAGATTCGGAGTTAAAAGTAACATTTTAAATTTACTTTATTTAATGACTAAAAGGGGTGCTCGACCTTATGAATACTGCGGGCCAATATTAAAAAAAAATGTTCTTTTGGAATGCCGCAGACATCCTCCAATAATAAATAATTTACATAAATGTCTTACTAATTAGTGATAATTGTAATTTATAGTAATTAATAATACAAGTCTGTTCAAATATTAAAAAAAAAAATAAGTTTGAACTTTACTATCGGGCCGCAGCAAACATAGTGGCGGGCCGCATGAGGTCTGCGTGCTGCGGGTTGCGCACCGCTGGACTAAACTATCATCTTATGTCATAAATATGTCTCAAATCAATTAATTAATAAGAGTACACACATAGTTCAATGCAATATGTAGCATCGTCAAGAATAATTACAGTATGTAGAGATAAAAACTTTTAATGTAAATTATCTATCTTGTACACTACGTTATATTTACGAAGCCTGTTACATTTATAAATTTGTTTTTGGTTACCGTTACCACCAGCACCACCATTACCTACTACTGTATTATTATTATTATTATTATTATTATTATTATTATTATTATTATTGATAATATCATCACAGAACTACACGCATTGTATTCTTCATCTGACATGATTAGGAACATTAAATTCAGACATTTGAGATGGGCAGGGCATGTAGCACGTATGGGCGAATCCAGAAATGCATATCGTCGTTGTTCCTGCAATAACTCCTATGTGCAAAATATAAAAATTTTCAGTAGGAGGAAAAAAACACATTTATTCATCCTATGGCAACCGTACATAGGAGACTGTGAAGTGAATTCTTACATTTTCGAAACAAAGAAATATAATTACATACAGGAGATTTTATTATTTGCTGTATCACTATTTAAGTTATTTAACAGAGCAAAAATCTGAAAATCGGTAAATATGTCACATAGGAGTTATTGCAGGAACAACGACGATATACTGTGCTCCAACCACGAGAAAGTCTCTGCCGGATGAGACGAATGACGAATGATGCTGTGAATGAATGTTGATGTCATAAGATGTCATAAGGTCACACACGTGGGATTGGCTCGCTGTCACAGCACAAACAATAACATTGATACACACATGTTTATACTACCCTAGTTACAAAATTAGATCACTGTTAATCTGGTCTTTTAATTTCTCCATACAGGAAATAACAAATGCAGGAGAGCGAATGGTTTTTAAACAGACGTTATAACGATAATATTATATATCTACTTCGCTCCAATAGATGACGCAATAGTAAGCACATTCCTTTCACGGTTGATCTCCTGGTTGGAGAACAGTAGTGTTAGTTGGGAGGCCGGAGAGAAAAAGACCTTTAGGGAAGCAGAGACGTAGATGGGAGGATAATATTAAAACAGACTTGAGGAAGGTGGGATATGATGGTAGAGGCTGAATTAATCTTGGTCAGATAGGGATCGATCATCAGCAACATTGTCATTATCGGATAAGAAGATTTCGTTTTCAACACCTTGACACTTCATTAGTATTTTTCATCATAATACTAGAAATCAGGTAGTTAGTCATATCTTTTGCGAGGAAATCGCAAGAAATGCGTGAAGTGATGTAACAATATCTCCGGTTATACACTATAGCTGCGGTTAAATTTCACAAGTTGGTAGTAATATTGCAAATCATACTGCGGCAGTTTCCAGTACTATATAGCAACCAACTGACTGCAATGATTTTCAGTCTTACCGCTGTGCAGCGCTTCAATCGCATCTCGTGTGAACGGAAGGACATCGGATCGTTTGTGGTGGGGTTGACTGGTGTAACTTACTACACCAGTGTGCAGTCATCAGCATCAAGTCTGCGTAGAAGTATATTTCCCCATACCGGGGTATTCTCGGGTGTATCTGGGTGAAGAAAACAAATACCCTATTCAGAAAATATACCAGTAAGTTCCCTGTTATTGTAAATATAATCTAATACCGTTTTTAACACCAAAACAGTAGCAAGGCATTTACATCGTGTCAACTTTTTCTTTTTCCTGCATTACTAAGTTTCGTGTTGTGCGTGTGGCGGATCAGTACGGGGAAACCAAGGATCAAAAGTAATTTTTAACAGCTACAAAGTTGCTGCGTAACTGTCTGAAGTACAGCAGTGTGCCAAAGTGTGCTTGAATCTTACGTCATCCAAATCAGGTAAGTTCTTCATTCTAGACTGAATAGTGTTAAGGATTTAACTTCAGAAATTATCATTTACGTGTTATGCTTTGTCGGAAGTTAAAGCACCTGTACAGAATGGACATTTAATTGATACTTATATGTGTTAGATATATTGTTAGTGTTGGTGTTTAGTAACACCTATTTTATTAAGTACTGTTATGTAATCTAGGGACAAGGATGTGAATAACAATTTATTTATTTATTATTTTGCTAATAATTGTAACATAAAATATAATACATACAGAAAAACTTTAGCTCGCCCCTGAAAGAGTAGAACTCGTGCTCAGGGGCGGATTCATGAATTGAAATTAATAATTATACAATACAATTTATCTTATGTCTACTATGTAATTATAGTATATAAATTTAAATTTACAATTTTTCAATTTTTATAAAATCCATACATAACTTTTTAAATGTAATACTAGAACTATTAGAATTGACAAGATTAGGATATTTAAATATAAATTTGTTATATATTCTTGGGCCTAAATTACTACTACAGTGTTGCATTTTGGTTCAAACAATCTTAAAGAATTCATACCTTTTGTTTCATAACTATGAGAATACAATTCAAAATTATTTCGATTTTTGTGTATGAATTTTATTAATACAATATAATAAATTTGTCTTACGTTAAGTACCTACATTAAAGTCTAAAAACAAATTTTGAGATGGAAAATCAATAGGCTTATGAACACATATTTTAATTATTTTCTTCTCTAATAAATAAAGTGCATTAAAATTGGATTTAAATGAGCTACCCCATCCTACAATTCCATACATAATTACCGATTGAAATAAAGTTAAATATATTGTGCGTAATAAACTTATTGACAAGTAATTCCTCAATATAACAAAATAATATACTATTTTATGTAATTTATTACAAAGGTAATTAATGTGTTGGTTCCATTTTAAATGATAATCGAAAATTATGCCTAAATACTTAACTTCAGATGACTTTAATAATCGGACATTTACACTGTATAAGACAACAATCAGAATTGTGTAATTTAATACTTAATATAGATGTAAACTGACTTAAAATGAAAATAAATAGATACATTTTAGAACACGGATACCATCCGTTCCCTCTTACTCCAAAATTCCAACCTTGTGCACACAAAATAATTTATTGGCAGTGAAAAGTGCCTTTTCGTAAGCATGATGATGCTCTTTTAGTATTTTAATTTAAGATAAATCAAAACTTCACGGAATTTACGAACATTTAAACATGTTCAATCACATTTTCTCAAACGGAAATGAAATGCACTTATACTCCTTTGCTTCTGACCCCCTCAAATGAGAACCCCACCAAAAAAATATAAAAGAAATAAAAGGAAGTTTAAAATTGTGTAAAGTTTAGGGACTCCAATGTAAATCTGCCAATGTGACAACATTTTATTTAGGCTAAAATATGTATCTTAAATATAGGGTTTGTAAGTGTGGTGTATAAATATGTAATTAATTTGTCTTTAATGATCCATTTCTTGAAATCAGCGGAATCGCGTGATTATTGTGAATAAGATTGGAATATGATAAAAACAGACAAATATCACAATGAATTTTCCCCGCTACTTTCTACTCATACATTATTTTGAAAAATGTATTCTGATGTTACAGAAGTAAGTTTTTAAACATAGAAGGGGATTGTACTTTTTTTTTCGCAATTTATGTGATTGAAAAAGTTGTTTCCTTGGATTCAGTATACTTTTCGGTGATTTCAGAGATACGATGGAAAGATATGATGTCATGGAAGTGAGAGGGGCCTATGTCTGATTTAAATTTCTTTGGGTTAAATAAGGGGATAGCTACGTGACATTAAGCCGAGGCATGTGACAAGGTTAATGGCTTGGTTGAGGGGCTTATTTAAGTGATATGAGGCCGAGGAATTGTAGGACATCAAAAATTTCCATCGTATCTTTAAAATTACCTACTTTTCTTCTGTACAAATACAGTGAGCCTAATACTGCCTGAATGAATTTAATTTAACTATGTGTAAATTATATGTATAATAGGTATATTATCATGTGTGGCATATCTCAGACTGAATAACCTCTTTAGTTTTAAGAGTCCTTGAATGTGGGTTTTATCAAGACAAACCATTCAACTCTGTTCTTGGTTTCCTGTATAATTTACACACGTGGACGTTTTAAAATTCAGTGTTTGCGAAGTGTTACATTTTTATTTTGTAATTTTTCGCGGAAAGTTTGAATTAACATAATGATGTGTGAAAGCGTTATCTAGTTTAAAGATGTGCGTAGTATCCTGTATTATGACTTTTCTCCATCAGTGGTGGTTCACAGTTCGTGTATTAGTTTTTTAGAATGATGGTTACAGTTAACCTGTATCTACAAATTTTATATTCTGAAAACGGATGCAATATAGATTTAACCCCCCCCAAAAAAAGTAGGTAACAAATATGAAGAAGAAAAATTCCTTTCACAATGAAATCACAAGTAAAAATGAATTATGCACAGAATCAGCTGTTATTAAGTCGTAAACAATTAAAAATTGAATTACCAACATTTAATAGAATATCCATTATAATCCATAAATATAGAACCAATAAAGAAAACATTATCTTAAAATAACAAAAAATAAAGAGCAAAATAAACCAGAAGAACATAAACCATGAGCAATTATTAAAATATATGATCCACAAAATCCCCAATAATTTAAAGTCATTAAACCTAAATAAAAAAATAAATTTTAATAAAGATCTTTCTTGAAAACATTTAGTCCTGCTTGAAATTAGAAATGTTCATGATAAAGTATTTTTCCACTGAAAGTTTTGCTAATCCCTAAAGTCATTCTTGTCTCATGGAATTTTTTTTATAGTCTGCTCTATATTTGGAGGTGGATTAGGTCGTCCTAAAGTTTTAATTTCTAATTGAATGGTTGTAATAGCAAACTGAACACCGAATTCTTGCCGAAAATGCGTTAGTTTATTCACTGTTGTGTTTAAATACAAAGCACTGACAGCAACAAACTCAGCTCACTTGACATCGCCGCAAAGTTTGCAAGCCGGCTGCCACCAGAATTCGCAGTACAGCATAATAGCTGCAGTTGTGAAAGAAATAGGCTAGATGCGCGCGCACGAGAAACGAGCGAGAGTATTCCGATCGTCAGCTGGGTGGCAGAGTATAAGAGAGATATCCTGAACTAAAGGCTCTGTGATGTATCTTGTCTCACTGTGAAAAGAGAGAGAAAGGAGATATGTCTTACTTCGTCTGTGTTGTTATGGCGATGGGGGAGTGGAGCGATGCCGTCCATCAATCCAGTGGCGGAAGGGTCTAGTTGATACATTCTGTAACGCAAAATAAAATAACAAAATTTCTATCTTCGTACTGTGTAGTTCCGTCACTGAGCTTGTCTTTCAAGAAATTGAGTTCCGGCAGCCTGTACAATAACAAGATTTTGAAAGGAATCCTGAAAATTTACAACCCTCCTATAATCTCCAGCCTCATTTGAAGGGACTTGGTTTTATTGCTGCTGAGACAAGATAAACCTTACCAACAGATAGCGCACGTGTATTTTGAGGGATGCGCTTTGCGTATGCATTTGTTTTCCGGTATATAAACATTGAGGATTTACGTAGTGTATTAGTGGATTAAATACTCTTAACAACAACTCAAAATGCCAAATTTTTGTTGTATTCCTGTTTGTGAAAACCAGGGAAAGCCTTTTGTCTTCATTCAGGTCCCGAAATATTTTGAATACATGCTTTAAACCTTAAAAAAAAATTAACTAATTAAATTGCGCCTCGAAAGTGCTAGCTATTAAACAAAAATAACTACTTCAAGTAAGGAACTGCTAGCTACAGTTTAATTTTGGAAGAGGGAAAAGAAAAATTAATACAATCATGTGCAACCTCGACAGCAAGTTATGTTAGCTTAGATTGTATTCAGTACTTCTAGGAGTCTCCGAAGTTTACGCCAGCATTTTACGCCTGTAGTAAACTCTCTATTAACTGGGATGTTTATTATTCAGGACGATCCATAGTGAAATCCATTTCGTGAATAATTAGTATTGTAAATATGTTTTTAATGTGCTGTAGACTAATTATTAAAACCGTGTTTTTACTTCAAATTTTCAAAACCATGCTACATAGTATTCAAAACTGCATGTCCTTAACCTACAAAGCGCACGAATAATCGTGATACTACTGCGATCATATTATATCACAGTATAGTATATACAGTCGCGAAGCTCAATACGTAGTAGGCCTAAATATGCAAACATTAGATAGTTGCTCACCACTAGGATCGCTAATATCGCCTCATTACAGGCAATGCAAAATAGTACCGTCACAGTCTATTGTTTCTAGCACCCTCAAAACTCAAGCTTCGTGACTGTATATAGTAGACTGTGGTTATATCTTATCAAACATTGCATTTGATCTTTCTGCAACTAGAGACAAAAAATACGAGGAATTCAATCTCGATAGTCCCTTCCCTATAAAAAAAAAACGCATTGGTGGCTGCATATCCTGTTTTTAGCGTATGGTACTTACAATATTAATGGTTAAAGACGTAATATTCACCTTCGACAAAGCTCCTATTTTTATTTATTTATTTTATTCGTATACCTCGTTCTCAAAGTTCTCGTTTAGGTTCATGAACATTCAATTTACTCGTATCTATATTCTGCATACTGCAGATTTTCCCATCCATCTCGTAAGGGGAATCGCTCAGTATTATAAAAATTTACGCTACTATTTACGGTAAATTACATTAAATTAAATTATGAGGTAAGAAAATACTGAATTATATTAAATTACACTAGGTTACACAAAATAATTATAGCTATAATTTTGACACGCACAGAAAACCAACAAGCAGGAGAACGTAATCAACTGTAGCATATGACATAATATAGCCCTACAACAAGTTGTGCCGCATGGAACGCTCCTGCCATCTAACGGTAAAACTTCGCATAAGATATCCCTATTTCCACACCTCGCTGGGCCAAATATAAGCGAAGTTTTGTTGCGGTTGATTGCGGAGAGCTGTAAACGAATCGCTGCTACGAAAGAATTAATTTTATTTTAATGAAATAGCTATTGACAATGTAACAAATCAATATTGATTCAATATAAAAAATAATGAAGATGATGGTAAAAGTAATGGTTGCTCAAAATTGAAACCAGGCCAGAAACCGCCACTGGTTCCCACCACTTAACATTTGTAATTTATTGACTGTTCTGAGAATGAGAGCGAACGAGCGAGTCTGACCCCGATCGCAGAGTCCATAGTGCACAGACTTTTAACATTACAACACGTGCCTCTCAAATGATACACGTGTTTCGACTGCTTCTCTTTAAACCCGAATATCTCTTTACTTTATCAGAATGCAGATTTAAAAGATCATTAACCTGGTGTGTTTGCTTATATCAAACGCACCTTACACGTATGTTCAAATGTAATGATTTCCTAATGTTGCATTTGATATCAGCAAGAGCTTTCCAGACTATAAGTTATCAGAGCGTTATTATCTACTCATCATTATCCTCAAACTATCAATTTTTATAAATATTCCCCTACAGAACAGCGGGTGACAATCAGACCACAATTTCTCTTTCTCCTGTTAATGATTTTTGTGCGAGATCATGCGTATTTTCTTGGTTTCCGCACAAAACCAATCCGCGGTAAGTCTAAAATTCCACATTCAGTATTCCCAACCTAACACACATAACAATTTCCCTCTTCTTACCGCTTAAGTGACATATTGATTTTACTGCTTTAGGCTTTTAACATATTATTTTTAGAGACGTTCAATATAGTAGGCCTAATAATTATAAATTGGAAACTTACCACTGCAATTTCACCTAAATTGCACCGATAATTATTGTTTTTAAATATTTGCAAACATTAAGTAAACTCTACAACTCCACTAAAGTTACTGCATTCGTGATGCATGTAACATTAAGGAAGCCGTTTGTTTTAAGTTCGCATTTATAGACTGGGGGAAAAAAAAAGACAGACGTATATCACGGCCTGCTGGAGTATAGTAAACACAGAAAACATTTTAAAGCAACAATGTTGAAGATAGATATTTTTGTTTTGCAAATTTGCCGTCATTGAACAGAAACCAAGATGGAGATTTCATTGCAACTAATTATAAATTCCTCTTTCAGGTATGTAATAAACGATCTTCGCACAAAATAATGTACGATACACGAGCGGTATGTTTTCTTTTAATTCTCGGAAATTAAAAAAGCTCAACTACGTTTCGCTTTTTCAAACTTTTCCTTGAACATAAAAACTTGAACATACCGCTCTTGTAACGCATATTACTACTGTCTTCCACCCAGTCATTCTCTTCTTTTTCCACAACGCAAATCGCTCTTCTGCCGCACTCGTTCAAATATTCCTGGTGTGTGTTTTAATAACGTCACAAACGGCCATAATCCTGGGAACTAATTTCCATGTCCATGTTTACTGACAAGCAAATAATCTCGTGGGGGCAAATACAAAAGTTAATTTCTTCTTCGACTATATTAATATAATCAGGTGCAGGTATTTATGGAGATTAATTTTATCACTTGTGTTTTTTAATATTGGTGTCGGCGGAGATTGTTGGAGATTGATTTGTACTCTTGGCGGAGATTAATGGAAATTTTGGAAAATACAATTATTTTGAAATTGGAGTATTAACTAAGTATGAATATTACTTTCCAAATAATTAACATTTAAGGTTTGTTGGATTCTAGTAAAGGTGCGGTATGGCCAATAGACATAGGCTGTATTTAACACACATTCATTAAAAATAAAAAAAATAAATAAAAAAAAAAATTTGCTGCCCTCAAATTATCACTTTCAAATTATTAGTGAAATGTTGAATTCTCCGTCTTTTGAGTTCACTAATGTAATCAGAACACCTGGAATACCATATCATGTAGCCTACTTGGACATATAACAAATTCAAGTGAAAAAAAAAATCGGACAAAAGAACTCAGAATATGAAATTCACTATAAAATGACGCAATAGTATAGTTCGCGAATGTCTTCGTATTTCACTATTTCGTGATTTGTCGCGGTTGTTTTATCCACATATTAATCAGAATCACTTAATTCGTGAAGATTAGTAAAAATCTATTGTATATCTGTTATGTCTGATTTTTGCGATCTCCATAAGTACCCGACCCTGGTAATAATGTTAAAATACGTGCTTATACAAATGTTGGCCCCTCGAGCGCAATTACGAGTCCGTCCAAAAAAACAGATTTCCATGGGACCGTTTACAGAAAGAAAACAATTTCATGGAAAGATTTATTGGCACAGATACAACAATAATTGTTGAGTGCGCTCCTTGTGTGATGACTGTTGACTTAAAAATATATGTCAATATATATATAAAGCCGAACACGGAATAAGGCTACTAAGGGAAAACGAACCGAATGAGAAAGATTCGATCCAGTGAAGTGGGTTGAACTTCGGCGTAGCTCTGTGGTTAGAACGCCCAGTGTGTACAACTGGGAGACTCGGGTTCGATCCTCGTCGTCTGAGCGAATTTTTCTCCATTAGTAACAAATGGTAACAATTACAGATAATTCTGTAGGACCAAAAAATTAATCTCTACATAAATAATTGTTGAGTTATTTTTCCACATATCCCCCACCGAAAATGAGACATTTGTCATACCGTGAGATCAACAGAGAGGTGCAGACGGCTGTCACACACTGGTTCCGATCCCAGGCGGCAGACTTCTACGAAACAGGGATACAAAAGTTGATCCCATGGTATGACAAATGTCTAAATTCCGGTGGAGAATATGTTGAAAAACAGCTCAACAATTGCTGTATCTGTTCAAATAAATCTTTCCATAAAACTGTGTTTTATTTCTGTAAACAGTCCCAGGGACAGCCCTTGTAATTGCGGTCGAGTGGCCAAAATTTGTATAAGCATTTGTTTTGACATTATTAACATGGTGGAAGAAAAACTGAGAAGGTTTGCTTGTGAGTTCCTATAAACTATAGTTAGTGATTTTACATATCACCATAGGAAATAATAGAGTGGATTCAAGTAGGGTGACCTCGTAAGTAGAACAGGGCCTCCCTTTCCAATCCAGCGACCAGGAAATGTATCATCCATATGTTTGCGGACATCTACACTGAGTGAGGCGGTGCTCTGTCGTGCTGCGGCCACATCCTGCCACGAACAAGACAGTAATCGCCGTAATAATCTTTTCGTAAATATGAATAGAAATTCATGTGTGTATTGCAGTTCTCGGAGACTTTAATGAAGACAGGCTAGACGGAGATAATGTTGTCGAAATTTTCACCTTAATGTTATATTCAAAATACAGTATCATGTTATGACTGTTAAATTAAGGTTACCACACGTCCCCGTTTCCCAGGAACAGTCCCCGAATTTTGTTTTCTGTCCCCGGACAAAATTCGTCCGCGGATTTTCAGTGTTAATTATTGATATGATCCTTGCACATTACTGTGATAAATTTTGCTAATGCAACGTTGCCGCTTTTCATGATGCCATAATTAAAACTGAAAGTGAGGACGTAACTGCAGTCGAGCCTTCCGTCGTTATCTAAGTTAATATAAAGACTGAACTCCAGGAAATAAGATAAAATTATTCCACTATCAATTAAGCAACTTTTGGGAATTTTTAAAAATGGTTATTTCACAACAGAATTCTCAGAGTTTCTGCAGTTGAATATCCCAGTGCCTGGATTATTCATTCACAAGATAAGATATCTCAGAACTGTACTTACATTGCTGATAACTTCTCTAGAAAGAGGCTGATTTTGAAGAGACAGTTCATTATGTTTCTTCGAATGTACAGACGTGGGCAAATTATTAGACTAAATTAATTACATGTATAACAAAGCTGTATTTATCGGTAGAAATAATGAACAAAATATATTTTGCACAGAAATAATGAACAGAAAATTGAGTCTGGAGGTTACTAATATTTTGTGAACATTCCCTTATTCTTTATTAATACATTGATTTTGTCAGGGATGCTGGAAATCAAAGTTTGACACTTTCTTTCAATATCAACATAATTTAGCCAGATATCAGACAGTGCTTCAATGAGTCCATGTTTTGTTGTAAACCTCTTTTTGTTCACTTTCTTCTTCAGTATAGATCACAGATTTTCAATTTCGTTCATGTCCGGTCCTCTTGCAGGCCATGGGAGAACGAATGTTGAATATCTTTTGCAGTATATAAGTAAAACACCAGTAGTACCAACACAGCCAGACGAAATATACTTAATCATTGGAAAAATATACCAGAAGATGTAAACAATCATATTTACAACAATAGAGACTCTGTGAATTATACTGATAGTTGATATGACGAATTATATTATGTTAAAAAAAAACGTTTTAGTCTAATTTGTCCACGTCTGTAGATGAATGTGACCTGCATTGAACTACTATCTCTATGTCTTCCTGGAAGTAACGCTTCAGTGGGAAGAGTTTCTTAAATGAACATGATATGGACATTCTGAAAATTCAGAATGAGTTTTAAAATTGTTTGTGCAATGCTTGCTGTCTTAAGCAACTTGGACATGATCTCTCAGAAATTTGCTGAAAAATTGGGATGGAACTTGCTAAAAAATTCACTCTTCTGAAAAAAATCAGTAGTTTAACCTGTAAACAGAATGAGATCCAGTATTTTAATTCTTTAATTTTTTAAAAAACAATACTAGTGAACGAAATCTAACAGAACTGTTAAAACTATTTTTTTATGTCGATATCTGTCCCCGGAAATTGTAAAAAAAAAGAAAGGTAACCTTAAGTTAAATGGAATCCCAATTGCGCGAAACGTTAATGTTGTTGGTGATTGTTATTAGGGGCATGTTTGGGATTTGAAATAAAAATTTGATATTTCTTTTCATCCCGTCTTTATACTTTCCTCATTTATCGCACTCGAAATGTTGTCGGCAACTCTTTGATGCTCAAGTTTACACTGCTCACAGCATGTTTGTTATTTTACTGATATAACTCGCCAAGCCAATTGTTATTATACAGTCTCTTGGATCAGTGGAGGGAGAGGTCGGGGTCAGCAATCAGGTCTTATCTTCACCTTAGAAGCGTGTCGCGTATCGGTTGACAAAATAAACAAAACAATCACTCAGTGTTGAAAGGAAGATCTGAAGTACAGTATTTCCGGTATAGTAAACATTAACTCTGACTTAACGACGTTATTCATTTGAGTGAGATGGATAATAAAGCGCAGCCTTCTCATTGCGTACTTCATAACCACTTTCTCATTCCATGAAACCTAGTCTTGAGACACTAAATTACTGATAGTCAAAACGTTTCACCGGTACATTAGACGTATAATCACAGTCTAGTATTATATATACAGTCATGAAGCTTGAGTTGTGAGGGTGCTAGGGACAACAGGCTATGCTGGTACTATTTCGCATTGTCTGTAATGAAGCGATACTAGCGATCCTAGTGGTGAGCAACTAATTATGGATGCATATTTACTACGTATTGAGCTTCGTGACTGTATATATTAGACTGTGGTATAATCCTGTGGACTTGAGTTCGATCGTCGGTATACCCTCGACTTATAACTTGTGTTAGGCAAGCCCATGGGTCCAGGAAACACAAGCATTTTCTCCGGGAGCTCCGTTTCCTTTGTGGCATACCAACAAATCTCCATCACCATCTCATCTCGTCGCGGGTCTAGCGTAGACTAGCCTCTTATGGCGCACCCTGGGCATCAACCCTGTCGGATAAATTGGTGTACACAAATAATTTCATATATGGCTGAATGACGAATAGTGAAGTATTCATAGTAAAATTAAAATTAAAAAAAATATATATATTTTTACACGGAATTGATTCATTTGGAAACTAAAACTACAGTTAAGTCTTTACAATTAGACTAAGTTAAATTAACTGTTTTCGTTGATATACTCTCCACATTTATTAATTGAAGAGTCCACTGCAAGAATGATGGATGTCATTTGGAATACATTTTGCAGGAGAAGCGATTGGAAGTTTGAAATGCTTAGCGCTCAAAGCTTAACTGTGATTTTCCGATCATTACTGCACAGTGACTATCATTGTTAATGCCATGTAACTCTCTATGTACATTCTATATGTCTTAAGCTATGCATTGACAGTCTTGCTTCATTTTCGACAAGAAAGTGACAGCCATCATTCTTGCAGTGGACTCTTCAATTACACCAATTTGTGTACGAATATTTTTTAAATAAAAATTGAGTTTAATAATTCGTTGAGCTTTTACGCATTAAGAAATGTTTCACATTATATTTTCCAAGTCCATCTGATGTCACCACAGATATATAGTAACTGTTTTTAACACGGCCCCTTTGTATAAAGATATTAAAGTTGCAAATCATTGAAATAAGGAAGCATCGAAATTCATTAATTCATACATTCCAAGCCACACAGAGCTTGTGTGCACTCGATGTGAGTCTCTGGCGTTTCGTCAGCCCACGCGAGTTGTGTGGATATAAAGGGAAAAGTTGAGACAGTGTCGGGTGGAGTTCCCGGGTAGCTCAGTTGGCAGAGCGCTGGTACGTTCAACCAGAGGTCCCGGGATCGATACCCGGCCCCGGAACAATTTTTCCCTTGAAATTATTCACATTAATTCATATCCTTCTGCCCAAGGGCACGTCTTTCATTGCAAACCCAGCGTTCTCCAATCGTTCCTGTTTTCCGCCATCAAAATACATTAGCCATTAGCCTGTTCATTTATAAATTAATACGCTATCACTGTTGGAATTGCCTATATAGGGACGATATCCCGGATGGCTGGGTAGTTTCTTTCAGGAAATGCTGCGAAGCGCATACTTACTTACTGGCTTTTTTTTATTGGGTTATTTTACGACGCTGTATCAACATCTAGGTTATTTAGAGTCTGAATGCTATGAAGGTGATAATGCCGGTGAAATGAGTCCGGGGTCCAATACCGAAAGTTACCCAGCACTTGCTCGTATTGGGTTGAGGGAAACCCCCGGAAAAAACCTCAACCAGGTAACTTGTCCCGACCGAGATTCGAACCCGGACCACCTGGTTTCGCAGCCAGACGCGCTGACCGTTACTCCACAGGTGTGGACCTTACTGGCTTTTAAGGAACCCGAAAGTTCATTGCCGCTCTCACATAAGCCCGCCATTGGTCCCTATCCTGAGCAAGATTAATCCAGTCTCTATCATCATAACCCACCTCCCTCAAATCCATTTTAATATTATCTTCCCATTTACGTCTCGGCCTCCCCAAAGGTCTGTGAAGCACAGAACCTCTTAAAATATAAAAGTGGCAATACTGCAATTTTTGCTACAATTCTTCTCGAGCGGCATACAGAAAAATGTTCCACGCGAAAGTTAACGCATACGGTACGTAGAGAGCTGTTGTATAACTTGAAAATGACGCAGCAGAACTGAAGGAAGCACGAAATATATTCCATGTCATGTATGCATATGAACGTCTGTCATGGGAGACTAGATCAACGTTTAGCGACTTCGACTGAAATTATTCACAACGGTAAAAGTCATTTTATGACATAATGTCAATGGAAAAATGTTCACATTTACCTGTAACAGAACATTTCAACTATGAAATTAAAATTGTATTTATTTGACCAATTGTATGTGAAATGGAACAGATTTACAAGCAATTAGCTGAAAATAATCGGACTTTAATGTAAAGTCAATTAGACAAAACAAGACAGTTCCCAATTCATGTTAACTTTCTTTCATTAACAATAAGCCAAGCTCATACACCACTTTTCCGTTCCGTTTGCATGCATATCTTACCGTAAAGTTGCCACTGGTGTAGGAACGGGTGGAGTTGCCTGTTCTATACCTGGGTACACAGCGAAGCATAGTGTACAGAAGTCAGCAGATATGGGTTGGGAATACGCCTAGCTCAGGGTAAGCATAATAGAATATAGTCCGACCATCGGATCTGTGCCCTCGTAAGATATGCGAACTGAACCTTAATTCCTTTTCAGCCTCGGCAATTCATTTCTCTCCCTGTATTCCTATTTCTCTCTTTTCTATCCCTCTCTCTTTCTCTCCCCCACTACTCACAATTTTGAGCCTTCTTGCGGGACAGTTTATTTGCACTTGCAGTCCAGTGTTGTCAACTCAACATGAATACTGTAGCACGGAGTTGTGAAAAAAATACTATTAAGCAAGTAATAGCATTTTTCGATGAAGAGAAACAAACAGGTCAATATTTGTTTCCTATAAATCAGGCAACGAAAAGAGCAGCTGCAATCACAGGTGAGGCTTATTTTATTTCAATTGATTACGTATTAAATTACTTACTTAACTAATACTAATATAATACAAATTTTTTATGTAATTTATATAGGCAGGTCAGAGCGCCTAATAAAGAAAATCAGGAGAGAGGGAGTCTGTGCAGGAGATGAAAAGCTAGAGTCACCAGGGAAGAACAGACCAAGGGAACCTTTAATTCTTGTAGATGATATGGACAGATGTATTTTAAGAAGAAAGATACAAGAATTTTATACGATGCAGAAAGAAGTTCCGACATTGGAGAAATTATTGAAGGTTGCGAGAGAAGCAATAAATTTCCGAGGGAGAGAAACGCCACGGAAAGTGATTCAAGACATGGGATATAGATTTTAAAAATGTAGAAATACAAGATGTATTTTGATTGAAAGAAATGATATTGTAGCATGGAGGGCCAGTTATTTAAGAAAAATTGCGAAATTTCTAAGAGTATATTGTGTATTTAGATGAAACATGGATACATCCACATTATACTGTTAAAAATGCTGGCAAAGCGATGATGTTTCTGGTGTTACGCCTTACAACAGTCCTGGCGAACGGCTGATAATCACTCATGCTGGAGGCAGCGAAGGTTTTGTTGATGGCGCGCTACTCATTTTCAAGTCAAAAAGTAAAACTGGTGATTATCACAACGAAATGAACAGCACCAACTTTCAGAAGTGGCTCCTGGAGAAACTGATAAAAAATTTACCTCCCAACTGCATTGTGGTAATAGAAAATGCAAAATATCACACAGTTCAAGAAAATAAGCCACCGTGTACTGCAAACAGGAAGGAATAAGATAATGAGGTGAAGGAGAAATATTTATGACGAAAATACTTCTCTTTAAAAACGAAATAGATTCCCTTCGCGTACTTTCCATTTAACAATAAATATCCACTGTAATAATATAATTATCTGCAAACAATCGTAAGTCAGTCAGCGTCATTAGACCTATTTAAATTAAATTATGAATAAGTAATAATTAACCTTACATTATTATAAGCAATATTCAAGAGACATGACACTGTTTGACGGAAGTTAGGCAACATCCCTATTCGGCAAGGTTCGTGGCCTGCTGTTTGACGTAGTAGGAGAGAAACGGGTGGAATGGGGTGAGTAGAGGCGTTAACTTTTCCACGAACGACGACAGCGCTGAAGGGGCATAGATTCGATGGTCCGACAATAACTGACTTATAAGAGCTCAGCGACGCAGAGTTGTTGTGAATTAAAAAAAGTGAAGTTATTAACATTACACGTCATGAAGGTCATGGGACATTGAGTTAGTGCTCCACGTTTTCACAACCTTGGCACTAAAATGGATTACGTGCAGTGGGTGCACACGACAGTCTACTATCAACTACTGGTATCCTTCACTTGTTACCCCTGCGGTGACCGAGTGGTCAAACCTTCAGCTTCTTACAAAGGCGGTCCGAGTTCGAATTCCTGTCATGCCGGGTATTTTTAATTGAAAAATCCTTTACCTTTATCGGAGTCATATGCCATTCAGGCATTCAAAACATTTCCCTTTTTCCAATGACGTATTTTCTGTCCCAAGGAAGCTTTTAATACAAAAAGGAGCATCTTCTGCGGATCTCTGAAAAAAAAAAGAACTAAGGCTCTTCCTTTGTTTTGTGTGGAGTGTGGCATTGTGTGGGGGCAGAAACATGAACATTACGACGAAATGAAGAGAAGGGAATAGAAGCATTTGAAATGTGGGTATGGAGAAAAATGGGACGTGTGAAGTGGACAGACAGTATAAGAAATGAAGCCGTGTTGGAAAGAGTGAGTGAAGAAAGAAAGATGCTGTGAAACTGATCAGGAAGAGGAAAAGGAATTGGTTGGGTCACTGGCTGAGAAGAAACTGTCTACTGAAGGATGCATTGGAAGGAATGGTGAAGAGTTCGGGGCAGAAGAAGATATCAGATGATAGACGACATTAAGATATATGGATCATATGAGGCTACTAAGAAAAAGGAAGAAAATAGGAGAGATTTGAAAAAGCTGGGTTTGCAGTGAAAGAACTGTCCTTGGGCAGAACACTGAATGAATATATAAATATTTGTCCGCGCTGCTCGTTGCAAGGGTGAAAGAAACTAGCCATCCTACCTCGTCAACTTCCGGCTTAGTTGCCTCATGAATGATTCCTTACTGGTGTCGCGAGATTTCAACGTCTTTGGACTGCTGACTAAATATGTTTGCATGCATGCATGCATGCATACATACATAGATACATACATACATACATACATACATAGTATCGAAAATAGTCAACATTTGGAAAATTTTATAGAATTTTATACATATATATACAGAATGAACCGAAAGTAATGTCAATTTCTTTGAGATATTTCAAACAAAAAAGTTTAATACAATTTTGCTCGGTTTTGCTTCCTTTCCGAGGTAAAAATTGTTTTATATGAAATATTTCATAGCGTGTTTTCATAGCCATTGATTTAATTCCCAATGTGCTCCGTAAATTTAAGGGAGTACGGCATTACCATAATACATTCTTCTCTTAAAATGACTGAGCATATTGGGAATTAAATTAATGGCTTTCCCAAAACATTCTATGAAATATTTCACATAAAACAATTTTTATCTCGAAAAGGAATAAAAAAGTTATATTTTATAGTGTAGTATTAACATGTTATTATGCGACTACTAATAACATCGTAGTAATCCAATAGCTGAAACGCCGCACATTATAGCGTTGTGAAAGTATATACCATAATAATTTATTGTAATGCTTGCTTATGCTTGTCAATATGGAATACTGCGGAGAAACTACAGAAGCGAGACTGGATGTGACTCAACTTACATACTGTTAAAGGTTTAAAGAGAAGGAAAGCATTGAGTTACCTTTTCTGTCTCTCTTTTTTTTCTCAGCAACAGCAACCCATTGCCACAAGCAGGCATAGTCGGAAGCTAAAATCTCACATAAACCCGTGCGTTCAAATTCACCCCGAGTGAAACATTATGCAGGGTGTTTCAAAAATAGAGGGCATAATTTCAGGTATGTATTCCCCATATGTAGACAGTACGAAAAGTTCATTACAACAGATGTCCGGAAATGCTTGGTTTCCGAGTTATGGCCTTCGAAACAGTAATATTCACCGGAACGTTTTTCTTCCCGCAGGTAGTTGTCTTTACAACAGATGTTCAAAATGTCCACCTCCTGCTAAAATGTCCACCTCCTGATTGAATGCAGGCCTCACATCGATGTCTCATGGCCCTGCGGACACGATCCCAAACTCCAGGAGTATTGCGTATTTCCTCACAACCTGCCACAATTCGATTCCGAAGGGATTCCATGTCACGCACCGGAGACGAATACAATAATGATTTTAAATGGCCCCACAAGTAGAAATCAAAAGGGTTGAAGTCAGGTGAGCGTGGAGGCCAAGCAATTGGGCCACCTCTACCCATCCATCGATTAGGGCACCTCTCCTGGTACAAACGACGAGCCAGCGCAGCATTGCCGTCCGCCTTACCGTACATGAAGTGCACTTCTGCCAGCTCCTGATTTCAGTACATGTCGCAAGTACAACGCCAAACACAACACTCAGTGTACTCTTTGCCTCGGAATCAACTGTTAGAGTGTCCTCTGTTAATATCTTCTGTCACGGCACCTATCTGCGGGAAGAAAAACGTTCCGGTGAATATCACTGTTTTGAGGGCCATAACTCGGAAAGCAAGGATTTTCGGACACATGTTGTAATGAACTTTTTGTATTGTCTACATGTGAGGAATACATACCTGAAATTATGCCCTCTATTTTTGAAACACCCTGTATAGTAGACACATAAAATAAAGAAATGTAAGAAAATGCAAATAATAATTAATTCATCCGTATGTATACACAAGGAAAAATCTTTCTTTTAAAAACTAAACAGAAGCAATGCTTCCACCACATCCATGAACGCTTAATTAATTATTGTGCCAATATGTGTTGAAATTTTTCTTGTTCTTATGAAAGGCAGTTAGGCCTAGTATATGTGTGCCTATATCTGCTCCAATTTGAAAACTTTAAAATCCGAATAAAGAAGTTTAGTAAGGTAATCATTAGGTTTTTAGACAAATTTTGATTATATTGAGTACCGAGTCTTTCCTGGGGGAAGGGGTTAAAGCTATAATTAATACTTACTTACTTACAAATGGCTTTTAAGGAACCCGAAGGTTCATTGCCGCCCTCACATAAGCCCGCCATCGGTCCCTATCCTGTGCAAGATTAATCCACTCTCTATCATCATATCCCACCTCCCTCAAATCCATTTTAATATTATCCTCCCATCTACGTCTCGGCCTCCCCAAAGGTCTTTTTCCCTCCGGTCTCCCAACCAACACTCTATATGCATTTCTGGATTCGCCCATACGTGCTACATGCCCTGCCCATCTCAAACGTCTGGATTTAATGTTCCTAATTATGTCAGGTGAAGAATACAATGCGTGCAGTTCTGCGTTGTGTAACTTTCTCCATTCTCCTGTAACTTCATCCCGCTTAGCCCCAAATATTTTCCTAAGCACCTTATTCTCAAACACCCTTAACCTATGTTCCTCTCTCAGAGTGAGAGTCCAAGTTTCACAACCATACAGAACAACAGGTAATATAACTGTTTTATAAATTCTAACTTTCAGATTTTTTGACAGCAGACTAGATGATAAAAGCTTCGCAACCCAATAATAACACGCATTTCCCATATTTATTCTGCGTTTAATTTCCTCCCGGGTGTCATTTATATTTGTTACTGTTGCTCCAAGATATTTGAATTTTTCCACCCGTTCGAAGGATAAATCTCCAATTTTTATATTTCCATTTCGTACAATATTCTGGTCACGAGACATAATCATATACTTTGTCTTTTCGGGATTTACTTCCAAACCGATCGCTTTACTTGCTTCAAGTAAAATTTCCGTGTTTTCCCTAATCGTTTGTGTATTTTCTCCTAACATATTCACGTCATCCGCATAATTCCAAACCCTGCCTGTTATCCTGAACTTTCCTAATGGCATATTCTAAAACGAAATTAAAAAGTAAAGGTGATAGTGCATCTCCCTGCTTTAGCCCGCAGTGAATTGGAAAAGCGCTATAATTAATATTAATGAGTAAATAAAATTCATATTTAGCAATTAATTATCTACATCAGTGATGTCAAAGAAAGCGCATTTTTCTGACCTTGACGTCGTGCGCGGGCATCAAGCGCTTGATATGGAAGAAGGAATAAGCAGCCTGTTGGATTAAGAAAACAGTGGTGCACAAACTTCAAACGGAACGTGAAATTTTATGTCGTTATTTTTATATGGCTGCTTTCTGTTTGATATTATCTATATGGTCTGTAAAACAAAAGTACTAACACCAATTTCTTAATATTGCAGTTGTGTTTTAAATCTTAATAACATAATA
Organism: Periplaneta americana; assembly: GCF_040183065.1. NCBI lineage: Eukaryota > Metazoa > Arthropoda > Insecta > Blattodea > Blattidae > Periplaneta > Periplaneta americana. The sequence continues at coordinate 101,421,669 of NC_091133.1, forward strand.
AAGAGTAAGAAACAAATATTCACATTAATTTCATAGCAGTACAACTATACTGTACTAAGTGGATGAAACACATCATTCATAAAGAAAGTGATATCCCAGAAAAAGAGATTGAGTATGACATGATAAGTTGGAATTGATGTTAATTTTATTGTATCTTTAGCCTTATAAAAGTAATCAATGAATTAATGAAAACAAAATTATAGTACAGAGCAACGTTACCTAGGTACTGTATATGTTTTAAGTGTAACTAATATTCCATAACAAAACTCTTACCGCATTATGATTTTAAGGTGATACTGGTGAGCAACTTCCTATAATCAGAATATTAAATTATTTTCTCGAAACCTGCTGAGCTATAGAGCTGCCTTTTTTACAACACATGAGCATGTATCTTTTGCTTATGATGTAACAGTAGTTGCTTTGTTAATTCATATCCTTACAAACATTTTCTATGCGAATATTTTCAAAATTTGTAATATACTATCTTCGGTACCTAATAGTATTTACGGTATATTAGATTTACGAAAACATTGTTTCAGTACCTATAAGGCTACTAAATAAATAGGGCTATATCTGAAAATTTCACTTTTCTATAAAAAAAGTTGAGAAAACAAAAACAAACTTGTGAAAAATGAGAATTAAAATTAAAACTTACGTTCTTATAATGCACTTATACTTCTCAGACAAATGTAAAAATTAACACAGATGCAGTTTTAATAAGTTCTCTTCCCTTTATTGAATCAGTGCTGGCCATCTCTGTATATAGCTCGACCAAGGGGCATACACTACCTCTTTCGTTTGTCTCTTTCCTTTACACTGTAAAGCGCTCAGGCTCTCCTGAGCTCTAAAGCGTGCGCTTGCGCCTATGGGCATCAATTGACATGACTAATCTACATCTATGATAATTTGTCTTAATAATTTCATTAATTTTAATTGAGTTTAAATTTCACTCCACTTACATTTTCTAAATCAGGGTACTGAGAATAGTTTTAAGCCAAAATTGAAGTTATATATTTATGTTTCATACCAGCACCCGTTAAAAATTTTGGACTCTATGAAATGAAATAATATGTTCTTTCTCGTATTATAAGTATTGTGCCAATATGATATGTTACATTTTTCTTGTTCTTATGAAAGGTAGTTAGTAATATATAGCCTATTTGTATATCTGTTTCAATTTGAAAACGTTAAAATCCAAATGAAGAAGTTAAGTACCAGTATGGTAATAAATAGATTTTTAGACAAATTTTGATTATATTGAGTACCAAGTCTTTCCTGGGGCGGGGTTAAGGCTGTCGGAGAATGGTCTCAGTACCCTAATGTAGAAAATATAAATGCGGTGAAATTTAAACTTAAAATTAAAGAAACATTTAAGACAAATTATCATAGGTGTAGACAATTATTAATTGCTAAGTATTAAATTTATTTACTCATTAATATTAGTTACAAACTCTTTCAGTTGTGATTACTTATTTTATCATATATTGTTTGTAATCTATGTCATTTTTTATTACTTAAATTTATTTTTTCTTCTTCTTCTTCTTCTTCTTCTTCTTCTTCTTTCTGCCTATCTATGCAATTTGAACCGCAGAACACGAGTGTTATTCAATCGGGGGTAAATTAATTTAATTTAATGTTATGTTTTAATATTTAATAAGTTCAGTATCGTTTAATCTATGTAATATGTTCAGTATTTCTTTAATGAGTATAATTGTGATTAAGTTTGTTGGTTGGTTATATAATTTTGTTAATGGATTTATAATTTCGTTTTGTTTATTATAAATATTTTCGTGGATTATAATTTCTATATTATTGATTATTATTTCTGTATTGGTAATTATCAATAATGTGAATATGATTACGATTATAATTATTGTTATTTTTATTGATATAGAGAATATTAAGGTTTTTTTTATTGTATTCTTCGCTAAATATTGTGTAAAATTAAATTGAAAGAAAATGTGACAGGAGGCTGATTGAATCCTGGGTCCGTTTTGGAAGCTTGGTAACTATTACCCCCACATTTGCAATCAAATTAAATTATGAAATAATCCCTTTTTCTTCCTGTGCTAAAAAATCTTGGATTTCACTTCCTCACGAACTTAAATTGCAACATCAAAATAACTCTTAGGGGAGATTGTTGTCAGCATAATGTACCTTTGAACATTTTTTTTTTTTTTTTTTTTTTAATTTTTGCTGCTACCTAGAGGACTCAAATTGCACTATACGTAAACATTTCGTTCATTGATATGTGTTTTCTAACACAAAACCAGATTGTATTTGTGACTATCAGTCAAGTACGGTGTGTTACCTACCGTCTGGTGAGTAATATATTTTAATTGCCATGATTTATTCGAATCTCTAGTTTTGAGAGCCATATTTGTTTAAACACGCACTCTCTTGTACCTTGGAACACAAAACATCTTGTACCATGGAACATGTTCCAAGGTTATCGGTTTTTGTTTTATTTTAAGATCATGTCAGAAGTAAGTCTGGAGTTAAGAGGCCCCCAATTGATCCGGATGCCTTGAAGAAAGCTGTTGAAGCAGTTACTGCTCCTCCAGAGAATACAATCTCAATCAGAGAAGCCTGCTTTGGTTTATGATGACAAATACATTTTAAATATGTCAGTTTTTACAGCTATATTCCCATCTATATTCCATGTGTTCCAACTTACAAGAGGGTATGTTCCAAGGTACATGAAACTGTTATACCATGGAACACATTATATATCCATTCATTCTAATTTTTCCTTCCTTAATAGATCTGTAAAACATGAAAATACACACAGGAAGTTGTTAAGGAATCTTAAATAATTATTTCAAGCATTTTTTTTTTCTTTTAAAATTAAAAAAAAAAATAAAAGAAATTAAATAAAATGTGAAAAATGTTTCAAGGTACAGCAGTTTTCCGTATTATAAAAAAAATGATTCGCTACCATCCGGGATTGAACTCGGACCTTGCAGTCTGTGATTAGCTGCTTTACCAACTGAGCTACTCGGCCACGCTCAATAAATGTTAGGACAGAAATAAAGTAGCCTAAAGTAAATGTTATGAAGTGCCGTCTCCATGAATGTGGTTACGACATTAAGTATGTATACAACTATTAAGATAGAGGATTTAATTCCTGATAAGCCACAGAACAGGGTTCAGTAATATCAAGGATGTTCCAATATGTACAGTTTATCTCATCACTATCACTAAGCAGCCTTTTACAGACATCGAACTCTTAAACCAACTAGTACATATCCTTGACCGACTGGCACACGTTGAAGGTGGACGCTTGCCTCATCCTGAAGCAAGTCCAGAGTTCGATGAATGTGCTAACAAGTTGTAATCTTTGTCAGTTTGCAATAAAAAAACCGGTTTTTGGTACTTTCACATTGAAGTTGTAGCCTTGAAGGTGGTCTTCTACAAATAATCTCTGGATATCTCAGAATTAATTTAAACTAAGTAGCCTATGCGACAGAAAATTTCGAAATGCGTATGTGTAAGCTATACAATAGTAAGGGGATTTGTCATTGAAAAGGAGACATCGGGTTTATATGCAAATGCATATTTTATTTGTGATACGCAAAGTGGGACCGAAGTATGTTCCACGTTCTTCGAGATCCTATGTGAACTTTATAGTACATGTAGGCCTACATGCATATCTCAGCTGAATATGAACATATACATATTTTATTCATTCATTCATTTATCATATTCCATAGATCTTACATGAGCAACGAAGCTTTAAGATGTGGAACAAGTCAAAATTTTACAATATTACAATTACAATTTTTACACATTTTTACAATATTTTACAATTTAGTAATTTTCTACAATGATGAGGTGAGGTCCGAGGATTCGCCAAAAGATTACCCGGCATTTGCCTTTTGGTTGGGGAAAACCTCAGAAGAACCCAACACATTGCATTTCGGTAATATCCAATGTGAGAGATGTTTGGCAGTAAAATTTTTCACACAGTTGGCGTGACTTGTCGAGAGCCGGACGTTTTTGTTTCACAAAAGCACTTAATAGTAGGTGCACATAAAACATGATTTTGTTGTAACATCATTGTGTCCACCTGCTGCTTCTGACGCATTAGTAAATACTTCAATTCATATGAGAATGTTGTTGTTGACATAGTTTCGTAGTAAGCTACTATGAATAACCGGACTTTTTCTATTTTATAAAATAAAAGTACAGTCAACTCCGGATATAGTGAATCTCTGCGCACTTGCATATTTCGTTCACTATATCTGAGGTTCACTATAGTCGAAGTTTCTCTCCCCTAACCTTAAATGACAAAAATGAATGAAATTGTGAACAAGAAAATAAAATATTTCATTTGTGTGAAATGGATTGCACTGTATACTGTTATTCACAGTTGATTCACTTAAACTATGCTGTCGACCCACACCTGCTTCCGAAAGACTATAGTCAATGTCACTTATAATATTCGCCTTATCTTCCAAAGAAAACACTTTACGCTTCGACATTTTTATACAGTAGGTCTACATTGGAACGCTAGAAACAGACGATCAAGTAGAAATGACAAACGCTGTTATGGTGTGACTGCGTACTCAGCCTTGGAATTTCCCGGGTCACTTAATGGAAACTGGGAGAGGTCTGATGGAGTTTGAAAGCCATCGAAATCTTACCTTCATTTATGCTCTGGACATAATAATAAAAGAAGGCAATTTCATTTTCCGTTGTTTCGATGCTGTCCGTCATAATAGAAATATTTCTGAGAACAAAAGGCAACTCTTTGATGGTGGAGGATTAGAAATAACAGTAGAGTAGAGTAGAGTAGAGTAGAGTAGAGTGCCTGAGAACAGAATGTTAATCCTTCGACGGTGGAGTGAGGCAAGATCGTCACGCGTTGCCTGGATTTACAGTACAGCTCATTGTCTAGGAATCACTAATCCTACCTTTATCCTTTGACGAAAGGAGTAAGAAACTTAGAATATTGTTCTCAACATATTCTTTCAATTTTATACAAGGTCTGACTTCAAATAAGAATGCCAGGACACAAGGCTCACTATAACCGAAGTGAGGGTTCACTATAAACGGAAATATTAATGTATTTTTTAATGAATGCGGGTCCGGACCAACGATTTAGGTTCACTATAGCCGAATGTTCACTGTAACCGAGTTCACTATATACAGAGTTGTCTTAATAGCAGGTGAATATAAACATTGTTATTGTTGTTGTAACATCACTATGTCCATCTGTTGCTTCTGAATCATTAATAGATACTTTCATTCTTATCAAAATATTTTGTTGTTGACATAGTTTTCTTAATAAGCTACCATGAATAGCTGGACATTTTTATTTTACAAAAGAAAAGTAATCATTTAATAGCAGATGAATATAAAACATTATTATTGTTGTTGTAACATCACTATGTCCATCTGTTGCTTCTGACGCATTAGTAGATACTTTCATTCATTCAAAATATTTTGTTATTGGCATAGTTTTCGTAGTAAACTACCATGAATAACCGGACATTGTTATTTTACAAAAGAAATGTAATCTTTTAATAACAGGTGCATATAAAACATTATTATTGTTGTAACATCACTATGTTCATCTGTTGTTTCTGACGTATTAGTAGTAGGACTACTGTCATCCTCTGGGGAGTTTAGTGCTGAGAGGAATGCGGTTCCGACTAGTCTAGCGCGGTACTGGAGTGGGAGGGAACAGTGACAGCGGCAGTCTGGAAGGAAGTACAATCATACTGAAAACATTCGTCCAATTTACGAGAGCAGTATGCCTATTAGTTTTCTAACGTATTTTAGCGAGATAGAGATACAACCATTTGTACTTACGCGTTCGGAAAAGGAAAGTATTGTAGAAAATTTTATGTATTTATTTAGGCCTATTTATTTATTTATTCTGATGAAGTTAAAGCCATCGCATCACCAGAAATACAAATACAATAAATTAAATAAAAAGAAAAATCATAATAAAACTACAATAATATAAATGAAAAGAAGAATCATACTATAAAATTTAGTGATTAGTAGAATTGAATTAAATTTGTAAAGTAATCAATTTAAATATACTGTACTGCTGAACTCATTTGAGAAGTAAAACTACTTGATTTGTATTTTAAGATATCACCAACAAATGATTTTCGCATGCCATTATAGGAATCTGTTTTTCACGATACCAATCACACATATTCTAACATTCCAATAGAATAAAACCAAAAACTTTTCCACAGCATGTTTCCTTAAGGATGACTTGTAACGCTGAAATATTTAACATGAGTAATTCATATAATATTAACATAACTAACATCAGGGAGATCTTTGAGCAAAAATTGCAACAATATATTTACTATATTAATAACAAAACCATATAGGCCTAGGTAAACAATATGTATATGAAATATTCACACACACTACTACAAACTGAAGACTGCATATTTTTGGACGATTAATACTACCCACTCCGCTCGGCTCGGCTTGGCTGTAGCAACAAAAGAATCTACCTGCAACTCCCCCCCCCCCGCACCGATGGCAAGATTACCTCAGGTCCCAACTCTAAACTCGTCGGAGGAAGACAGTAGGCCTACGCACCTTCACTCATATAAAAATATTTTTTCATTGACAAAGTTTTCGTAGTAATAGTTTCGTAATAAACTACCATGAATAGTCGGACATTTTTATTTTACAAAAGAAAAGTAATCATTTCAAAACAGGTGGATATAAAACATTATTATTGTTGTAACATCATTGTGTATAGCTTGTTTCTGACGTATTAGAATCAGGGAAAATTTTGTTACCTTCATTCATACGAAAATATTTTGTCGACATCGTTTTCTTAGAAAGCTACCATGAATATAACAATTTTACAACCTTCGTTGTGTCGATGCTTTGTAAACATTGTTCTCCCGAGTGAAATCAAGTTTAAGGTCAAAGGGCTCGAGATAATTCTCCAGTTGATTCAAAGGTCACAGGATTTGGTGCGGTAAACTGTACTAAGATTTTCGGGAGCAGTATTCTATAGCTCTGAGATTTAGTATCTAATTCAAGAAGAAATCTGTATTTCGTTAAAACTTCACAAGCATTTGCAGGAATAAAGTTGAGAAGGCCATGTAACCATATGTAGGCCTCTAATATCAAAGTGTTTGTAAATCCAATTGTTGTATATGTGTAGGTTTAAGATATTAATTTAGACTACAAAGTGATACATTACAATTTTTAATGTAACGACTGATCTGAGCAATTTATGAACAGAACCTCAAATGTGCAAGTTTTTATGTTGAACAGAGGAAAAGTAAACATTTAATTTTAAAGTAATCAAAAGTTGATAATTTTACTATCGATACCATGGATAAACAAGGCATGAATGGAAGGCGTAGACTGGAAACTTCCACTGCTAAGTCAGCTTTTTTATATATACAAACATCGTGAATTAGAAGCAGCAGAAAACGAGAGACAATATTATATTATGTAGACCAGGCATGTCAAAACCCTGCACATTGTGCACTTGTCTCTGTGCAACGTGCAGTTCCTACTCCCCTGTCTGAAGGGAGTGAATCGGCTTGGAGGGGAACGCGACAGGGCTGTATATTACCTGCAGTAGCAGAACAGCTTTGGTTTCAGTAACACAGATTAGTACGGGTGTGCTCACTGACCTCTGATTGTGAATGCGTTATGAAAAATAAAGTGAGGAGTCCACAGATATAACGAAGAAGAGAAATCACGAATCATATAACGTAACTGTTATGTTGTTTTCCTCAGCCAACAGTAATTATTTTAAAATGAAAGGCTTTCATCATATCATGTGGACCTAATAGTGATGTGATAATTTAAATCAGACTAGTAAAGTTCTCAACATATGATATTTGCCAGCTTTAGTACCCTCACGGCAAGACATACATGACAGTGACGTTGTTTTGGAGTCTGTACTAACACAGCCATCAATGGTTAGACGACTTACAACTGTTATTTGAGAAGCTGATAAGTGATGAGAATATTGAGTGAGGAATACATGTGAGGGTCTTGAGGTTGTAAGGGAAGGAAGAAAGCAACTATTTGTAAGGCGGAAAATTTTTCTGGAAAAATAATACATAATTGCGAATTTTCCATCTCACGTTACTATATTATCCTAATATACTTACGTTAGTAAATCTTTAAACCGGACATAAAGAAAATGACCTCGCTTCACAGCTTGTGAAGTATTCTTCTAACTCAATTCAGTAACGATCCCAACTTGCTGATACTTGCTCTCACCGTTTTCCAAATAAACTATATATAAATTTAAATTCAAGCTTAATTTATCCAATTTATTAATAATAATGTGAATTTATATTAATATACAGCAAGGAAATGATTCCAGTGTAAAAGCCTCACAATGTCCTATTGCATGTAATTGGGAGTAAAATATTTTCTTTAACATTTGTGCACCAATGGTCCCAACAATGCCTGAGAAACAATGAAAGAATATTACTTTGAAATAATCAGTACTTACTACGTAAAATGAAATATTGTGTTCGTTTTTTGTTGTTTCGAAATTACTGCAATATTTATATTTTCTTCAAATACTGTATACAAATCTTTACAAACGACTGCTTTCTGAATTGTAACTGAGTTTATTGTTTCTTGTGTTACAATTATTGTCAAATATAGACACTGACAATAATTGTGTTTTTTCCTTCTGCTAAGTATGTTTATAATGTCCAAATGTCAATTTAATTGAACACTAGAAGCGCAGAATAGATTCTTGTACATCCCTCCCGCTAAGAACTGAAGAACAACAGGTGAATGACGCAATCTGCACAAACCGGCGTTCAGCGCACATACACTGCACTTTCAGTGTCTGATTTCTGACATGCCTGATGTAGACTAAAGAGAAAACAAATATTTGTGGAGTGAATGATAATGATGATACCTGTAATAATAATAATAATAATAATAATAATAATAATTATTATTATTATTATTATTATTATTATTATTATTATTATTATTATTATTATTGGAGTGGACGACGAGAATTAGATGATAAAACGAATAAATAAATAGATAAATAAATACCTAAATAATGTCGCACGATTCCCATTCTTGAAACCTTGCTTTTTCTCTTTATTAAATATTTAGAACGTGGATATACAAGACGTTTCATACTTCATAGTATCTGCGCCCACTTTTCCTTAGTTATGGAATGTGTTTACAACACTGCCTGCTGGATCGCATCCTATGGCTGCGTAAACTGTTTTCTCAATCAAAGTTATTTTGCCGCTAGTTGGCATATAGGGCACACCGCTATATGGACTCTGACCGCTATTACCTGAGAGGATAGAAAGACAGGAGGGAGCAACCCAAGGCAAAATGCTTGAAATCGGTGCCACGGATATGACGTCAAACCACCACCGCGAAATACCGCGAAATGTTTAATGGCTGCTATCGGTTTCAGTCATACGTAAACGATTTAGAATGGATGTGGAGGTAATAGGAGTATTAGTAGATTATTATATCAATGTTCACTGTATATTTATTAAAAATATTATGGTTGTTACATGTACTGAACACTGTATTTCCACTTTTTTTTTATATGTTAAAGCATAGGGGGACATCCACGGACATATTCCACAGTTGTGCCGAGCAGAATATTAGCTTATTTATAAAAAAAAATAACACCTGCTGAATTTGACTACATTTTTTAATATATTCACAACACGAAACAATTCGTAATCGTAATAATACTGTGAATTTTATTTCAACTCAACAATAGGATTTTATTCTTCCAACAATAATTCCTTTCTACAATTCGCCTTAAACGCTCTCGTCAACAATTGGATTTTCACTCAACACAGTATTCGTTATAGCACTCCACCGACGACAATGACAATTTACTTGGACTAGTACGAACAACAATGAACTGTTAATCTTAACTAATATTTACAAAGCACTATTTACAAATCAGAACTATCAGTTCTCAGTTCACAGTTCTTCTAGCTCAGTCACTTGAGTTCACAGTATCTCGAACCACAGACCTTCAGAGACAGTCCACTGTACTCGAACTCAGGTCCCTCCAACTGCGGTCCACTGCACTCGAACTCAGGCCTTCGGATGCTGATACAGTTGCGGACGCACACTCGAGTCGAACTCCGGTACACAAGACTGGCTTGCTTGCTCTGGCTTTCTCACTGACTGGCTGACTAATCAACTGAAAACTGCTCGAGTTCGCTGGCGTTTCTTCTTTTATAGCGAAATCATAGTTGCGAGAAATTTCTACAGGTGTGCAGAGAATTATCTGGATATCTCCACTTCGACGGACTTCTCGAAGAGTCGGGAGGGTCCGTCTCCCCTTTTCCGTACGCAGCAGTTGCGCGCGCACTCTCTCTCCACTCTCTCGCCGCGTAGGCCCTTTCCCCTTTCCCCGCCGCGCGCCATACCACAGTGCTCCGTGAAGCCCGCGCGGTCTGCTCTCTTGCGGGACGCTGGTCGTGAGTTCGAATCTCACGTCGCTGTCACAATACGAACAAAACAGCTGATTAACACACCGGAAAAAGAAATAACTTTGGGTAATGTGAGGCCATGTTAGTACACCTTTTTGATTCCACTGTTCCAAGTTTATGCTTCCTTCTATCTTTATATCCTCAAAGCCTATTAAGTGATAATGTTATAATAGCGGTGTGCACTAAGGCACTACCTGCCACCTAGCGGCTACTCGCACATAAGCGTTGAATGAGCAGGCAATGTAAGCAGCCATAGGTTACATACAATTCAGCAGGCAGTGGTTTACAAGTGAAATTACATCGTCGAAAAGTTATATCACTCCCTTCATCCACATTAGACCAGGCTGTCCGTTTCTGCCATTAGTGACATGTGTCAAATGTTTCAGACATTTCCATAATTTTCTTTTCCTCGATACCTGTTGTGATTAAGACGTTCACTATTTTTTTTTTTAAATTTGAAGGTTCTGGATCTGGAAAATTACTGCGTGCAGTTCTCATTACGTAATCCAGTGCGAGTTCCAGTAATGAATGCAGCATAGTGGTTAATAGCATAAAAAGTTGTTCAGTTTTCTTGAATCCTTATTCAACGAACACGCGTTGTGAGAGCTCAAATGAGAATTAGATAACTAGACTTAACGATGAATGAGTGGCATAGCTGTTATCTTCGAAGTCCAGTGGTTGTTCAAGGTTACTTGTATAATGTATCTGAATCAGACACGAGGGTCTCCTTGCTTGATCTGAATCAGTTGAAGCTGACGTAATTAAATTTATAAAGGCTGCTATTATCAGAAATGGCGTTTTGTTTTTTTTTTTATTTTTAGTTACAAATAACTTGTAATGTATTTATACAATAATATAGAACATATAATACAGAATAATACATTAGACTACAGAATATAATTACAACAAGAGAAATAGAAATAAAATAATACATCAATATAAAAAAGAGGACACAATAATATTAATAAAATTTGAGGACCGAATGAGCAGCGCTCGTGTTCGGTACCAGTTGTGATTCTTAAAATAAATCATTTAAACTTCTTCAGGGCTGCTAATTTAATAGGATTATATAGCTATACTGTATATGTACGTACATCGCAGTTTAAGGGACACTGGGACTGAGTTTTGAAACTTCTAAAGTTTTTTAACAATTGCTTTCAAATTCGATGGGCTTGTTGTGTCTGTACATTTAAGTAGCAGTGCTATATTTCATTAAATTTCATGCATTAGTCTCTTAGATATTAATTTTCACTTATTTTAATGCTGTTAAATTAGCATACATTCAAAATATCCCTGATGGCTTGAGAATTGTTACCGAATTTTAAAATTTTGTGAAGGATTTACATCTCGTGATTAAAAAAAGTGTACATGGATTTTTAAATTTGAGCATTCCTTAAAGAGATTATTACACTTTTACTACATTATACTACATTTGACCAATAAAACGGTACGAAAGGACGTCTTCCAACCAATCATGGCTGCTTATCGCACTTCCATAGCATTTGTTTCTTTGTTTGCCAACATTTCAAACTGCAAATTCTTTACGGTATTATAAAACATGCTTTCCGATCGTCATTTGTTTCGAACATAGATAGTCGACTGAAAATGGTGGCTCCGTTCAAACGTTTTGGTGAAAGTAACACTACTGAAATAGAAGTTTAGGAAGTCAATTAATATCTAATTTATTGTATTAGAATACTCTATTTCTTCTAATCTTTATGTACGTTCTTCTGTTTTTATCACCTCCCTAATATTTGTTTTTTTGTTTGCCAACATTTCTAACTGAAAATTCTTTAGCCTACGGTACTAAAAAACATGCTTTGCGATCGTTATTTGTCTACGGCTCAGACAGTCAATAACGTTCAAACGTTTTGGTGAAGCTAATCTTAGTAAAATAGAATTTTAGTAAGTCAATATTGTATTGTGTTAGAGTACTTTATTTCTTCCAATCTTTATATACTTTCTTCTAGTCGTGTAATAATCAATTAAATCCCACTCGAGTTTTGATTTTCTCCATATCAGGGGTCGGGAGCTCATAGTGAAGGGGAAACACAGTGGCAACCTCACTTCACTTTTTTTTTTTTCATTTACACAACACTAAGTGAATGAACGGCTGCTCGACTTCAGTACAGTCACAGTCTGCATCAGTGGCGTAGCATTATCATCTGAAAAGTTAATGACATTAAATATGGCTAATTGAGCAATAAATTTATTATCTGTACTTTCATCTAGTGCCAAGGAGTACCACTTCATAGTTTGTATTTTATTCATTAATTGTGCCTCTATATCAGAACTAAGTACACTACCACTATTCTGCCCGCAACTGTGTGAGATGAAAGACTGATGCACTTGAATTGTTCGATTATGTTAGGGCAGGCATCTTCTGCAGCTAAAACTAAACAGTCTTTAACATTCTCCCCCATTGCGAATGGTTTCATTCTATCCGCAATATATTTTGAAATGCGTTAGCTGGCACGAATCAATTTTTGTTCACTATCTTGTGCGTTTTTTTCAGTGTTTTGTCTTTTTAGATTTTCTAACAACTACTTTCTCTCGTCCCCTATAATAGATAACAAATTCTTTTGTTGGTACGAAGTCATATAGAATTACATTACGCTAATCATCAAATTTATTAGTAAATAATCATTTTTCGCAGCTAAATATTAACTGGTAAGTTAATTCTGTAATTTATTACATGCTTATTTTATTAGAGTTACAATAAATTCTACAGAAATGACATTTCATTAATAATACCTGAAATTATAATTTTTCCATACTTCTTGGTCTGTTTCGTATTAAAGCGTCGTCTGATGTTAAAAATACGTGCAATGAAGCGAATACAGAACATATCAAACAAAACGCCTTTTCATTTTGTTCAACACAAAAATAATCTAATTCCCATTCCTTACGGAAAGAATATTTTTCTCTTTGGCTGTGCCATACTCCTTAGGTACCGTAGCACATCACTGATTGATTCAAAACTATGTAATGTTACGTAAACAGTGCGCATAACGTGGTGTGTTTGAGAAAGTGGTAGAAGGGGTAACGGAGGGGAAATACTTCATGCGCTTATTGTGTGCCAGCTCGCGGTCACTACTCTAGACAAATCAAAACCTCTAGTGAGATTACTGTTGATAAAAATTTTCGTACAGATAATAAATTTTGCTTGATGATTTTCTTTAATTTTTAGAAGTTAAAAATTAACATCATGAAAAGTTTTCAATGAAGATATATATTATTTTAATGTACCGAAGTACATATGATATTTCCATGCAGATATTCTGCGTCATCATAGCCTACGATGAAAGAGTAATTACTTTCATCGTATGATGACGCAGAATATCTGCATGGAAATATATGTACTTCGATATATTAAAATAATATATATGATATGCGTAAATCACTTCGTGATTTAAGACGGCGCTTATTCCGTCGGATCCCGGCCAACTAGTCACTCATAACGAGTGCACCTCAGCACATGTGTGGACTTCGGTCCTACGTTCATAGACATCTATGACGTAGTGCAGAGGGCGGCCACTAGAGGGAACCCAAGAGTTGGAGCTTAATCTGAGACGATTCTGTCCGACGCCGGGGTGGGTATCCGGTGTGGCTTAGTGGATAAAGCATCAGCACGTAGAGCTGAAAACCCGGGTTCAAATCCCGGCGCCGGAGAGAATTTTTCTCCGTTCCATTACTCTTTCATCGTTTCAATGAAGAGCTGATTCCATTCATTATTTTGTATATTATAGTATGCTTACTATTCTTGCAAAGTTTCATGCAAATCAGAGCAAATGGAAGCTTCTAGAGTCCTTTTTATTGACCAAAATTTTGAGAAAACTCAATTTTTATACTTGTTTTTTTTTTTAAGATGGGCCATGACAGGAGCGTTGCGATCGGAAAAACAACTGAATGTCACATAGCGTGGTAGGCCTGTTGCTATGGTAACAACGGTTGAGTTGCCAAACTTAGTTTCCACGTGGCGAGTGCTTAATAGCTCTCTTGGCGACATTTATTGTGCACACAATGTTAGCATTGGTACTTTTCATCTGTGATTCTCTGTCGACTTTTCTATTGTTTTCTTACCTTCGCGTCAATTGTCAATGAATGTTTTAACGTCAGCCATCTTAACGTCAACTGCTAGCTTCCATCAGCTGGCAGCGTGGTAGTCCATATTGACAACATGGCACTGTAGTTCTAAGCTCGGCCGCTTAACTGTCATGTCCCATCTTAAAAAAAAAAAAAAACAAGTATAGTGGGAGTGATAGATTTAAAAGACTTGCTCGTAGCATTTAAAAATGGCCGCCGGGCCTTTAATACAGCGGGCGGGTGCTAAATATAGGACAGAATTTTAACAAATGTATAAGGTACCAATTTATTTAGGAAACAAAAAATATATATTTTTTTACTATTTTGGCAAAAAACTCGGTCCTAGTGCACTTTAAGTCTGAAAAGAAAAACAATTGATATTGTAACAGAGTCAGTAATAATTTGTTCATAGTCTTGGTAAAAACAATTAGAATAACAGCTTTCGGTCTCCAAATTAGTGAAAAAAGCTTTTGCATTTTCGTTACCGTAATTAACTTTTTTTTATGCACAGTATCATTAGCTCACATCTGCCACACGTTTGTAAGTTTTGAGAAGATTTTACTTGACTTAGTAAAGAGTAGCCTACTTTTAGTAATGTACTGTCATACTCTGTTACGAGTCCACGTTCTCTTATTTTTAATTTATCGATGAGTGCAATATTATTTTAGAAGTGCTGAAAACTACCGTGATTGAAGAAGAGTGTAACATGAACTTATACCAGACCTGCAGAACTGTAGCTCTTGAGGGCGACTGCTTTCCTCCCCTTTCTTACGCCACCCACCTTTTCTACCTGTGCGGTCACGGCGTTCTAGTTACGCTCGGCTGCATCAACATTCGTTCTCGCGGCGGAAGTCGATCATCCCCAATAGAAGTGGAGTGAGGCTGACGTCATAGTTCCCCTACTTGCGAGTTCTGCAGGCCTGACTTATACAGTGTCCAAAAAATGAACGGCATAACTTCAGGGATGTGTTTCTCATATGTGAACAATGAAAATAGTTTTCATATACATAAATCCGGAAATGCTTGGTTTCAGTGTAGACTTTTACAACACGTGTCCTAACCGGAGTGTCTTTTTCTCCCACAGGTGAGTTCCTGCAACACAAGATTCTGCTGTGAACTTAATACTCCACCTTCTGTTTCATCGCTGTCAGGTAGAATATACTGTATATAATTGAATACTCTTTCAAATTTAAGTACCATAATATAGGAGTGTCATTTTAAATTTCAAAGGGGATTCGGGGAAACCTAAAATGGAATTAACACTGGTTTTAAATACATAAAACGTACATTCCTCACAAAAAGAAAGCACAGACGTTATCGTATTGAAATAATATTAGCTACGTTTTGATAACAGTTGAACTAACAACAGAGGTCACTGCACGCGCATTCACTGTCTGTATATTAATACAAGACTCAGAATTAGCATAGTAGCCAATTTAATATTTTTATGAAAACGGTTTAGTTTTCACCTATTGTTTAACAACCGTCCCAAGTTCGTATCTATGTCGACCAGTTGGTAACCCTTGCACACCAATCGAACCGATGCCGCAATGGATAAGGTTGTAAATGTTATCTACGCACTCGCTCGAGTCACTTGTTTCAGATTATCAAGTCATGATGAGTTACCGAATGTTTGTATGCTGATAAACTATATCGCCTTCTCGTGATCGATACGGACGTCATTCATAGTAACTAGCTGATTCGTTTAGTCTACCTGTGTTCTTTAATTTTATTTTTAGATAGATATAAATGTGTGGGTTTAAGTCTTCAACATTGATTTCATAGATAATTCGTGTTATGGTATAGTTAATTTGTTATTGTGAGCTTTATTAGAACAATGCTATAGACGTACACACACACACATACATAATGTACTGAGTGAACCGTAAATAATGTCGCTTATTTCAGGGATTATTCTTTGAGATATTTCAAACAAAAAAAAAATACAATTTTGCTCGTTTTAGCTTCCTTTTCGAGATAAAAATTGTTTTATGTGCAAGATTTCATAGCGTGTTTTGAGAAAGCCATTGACTGAATTTTCAATATGCTCAATCAATTTAAGAGAGAAGTGTATTCTGATTAGATGATTGAAAAAATGGCACAGATGCATTATAGGAGCCAATCTCCTTATTGGTTGAATGGTATGAATGTACTATCGATATGTATTGTTGTTATAATCGACATAAAATATGCTGCGAACTTCTAAATTAACATTCAGTTTTATATTGTTGACTTGTAGCCTACTTCAAAATGGAAATAACGGCAGTAATAGCAAAATATATTTTCCCTGGACCAAAAATATAATACAAAGTGACTAAAATCACATCAGTAGTAACAAACTGTTTACATTTTTTTATTTAATTTCTTAATTTGGTAGCATTTAATGCTTATCGACTATCGAATGCTAAAAGTGCTAATCGAACCATTACTTCCGCTGACCTTTCTTTGCGTATAATGTGTGATGGGTGACCCCTATAATGCATCTGTTCCGAAAAAATTTGGTTTTGTCTTTTAAATGTGCAGAAATTTGATCCAAACAAATGTTACATTAAAAAATTCCTTTCTAGAACGAAAAGTTACATTTGTTCGGATTAAATTTCTGCACATTTAGAGGACAAAACTAAAAGTCTTTCAATCATTTATTATCATAAATACACTTTTCTCTTAAACTGACTGAGCATTTTGAGAATTCAGTCAATGGGCTTCGAAAACATACTATGAAATTTTTCATATAAAACAATTTTTATATCGAAAAGGAAGCAAAAGCGAGCAAAATTATATTAAACTTTTTTGTTTTAAATATCTCAAATAACTATTGTTTGTTGTTTAGTCAACTGTCCGAAGACAGGTCTGAATCTCACAAGTGATACCAACATGGCACCACTTATGAGACAACTAGGCCAGGACATAATGGATAGGGTGGCTAGTTTCTTTGCCCCTGCATTGCATACATCGCCGATTAGCTACATATTACACTAATCAGATTTCAGATGCATACAAACAAATAATAACCACCTAAAATTAATGACATTACTTACGTTCATCCTGTATAATAAACGCAATGCAATAAGTAATAATAAGAGATCCCGTTTTACGGTGAATAAAAATCTTAAAATTCGGTATAAAAAGTTGGTTCATTTCTGTGTTATTTCGCATTAAAAATATGACTTTTTGACTCGTCATTCAAAATACTTTATTGACTATTCCTATAAAGACAAATGGTCTGTATCATCAAGGGAATGGTAATGATCTTTGTACATTTTAACGACATCGGGAAATTAGGATAACAGTCTCATATACTTTGTGTGAATAATATAAACTAATAGACACCACAAAAAATTCAAGCTATTTCTACTTTGTATTTAAAAAATAAAATCACTTGAAATACGGTATGAATATTAGATTAAAAATTCTGTATTGGAATAGGGTTTGAATATTAAATTCAAGGAAATTCCATTAGGCTACCTAATTAAAATAAAATCGTAAATCCAGTTAACTCCAATCACTGTTATGCCTACCAACAGTAGCTTACAGCAGGCAGGGAACTTAGCTTCACTAGAGGTTATTGTTTTAATTCTTTCTTATGCGACTTTCAATGAATGCCGCTTTCGGGCATTTTAAATTAATATTTCGTGAAATAATAAAAATGTATCTTGAAGAAAATACTAATTTTAAATAAATTCGTAGTAGAAACAAAGATTTCGCGTATACACAAAATTTCGCGTGTTTCAACTTGAGATATTTTGTCCTAGAAGGACTTCAAAAACATAACATTTTTGTTTTTAACAGCTGAAAAACTTTATTTCGCGAATTCAAGGTTTGCGAAACTATGGTTCGTCCCACGAATCTGTAGAGTAGAAAAACGAAATAAGAGAGAATGTGGGAGAACTAGGACCAATGACTGGTCTGGGGGGAGGCACTGGCTGAACGAAGCTACCAATCGCTTGCAGGAAGGAGATAATCTCTATCTGAACTACCTACCACGAGCGTCTTACCCCTTAGCGGCCTCGAGCTGATGCTGCCCGCAATACACTCTGGCACAGATAGACTCCGCCCCCATATGCGCCAAGCCACTCTACAGGTTCCTGGGATGGACCATAGGTGTGTCTAGTAATAATACATAGGAAATTAGCCGTAGTTGAGTCGCCGAATTTCTACCAGATACCAGGGCTTGATTCTCGGTAGATTCTACGAAATTTGTGATAGACGACGTGGTCGTAGGTTATTCTGCATTGAGTACATAAGTTTCCACCGCCCTTTTCTTTGTTCTTTGCCTTCACTATTTATTATTCCATTACCAGGTCGACTCTTCAGTAGTTCTCTGTGGTCTAATGGTTATCATGCTATCTCTTGAATCCGAAGTTCGTAGGTTTAAACCCGGCCGATGGCAGTGGATTATTAAAGGGCGATAAATCCTCAGTATGG
The DNA here is from genome assembly GCF_040183065.1 of Periplaneta americana. Lineage (NCBI taxonomy): Eukaryota > Metazoa > Arthropoda > Insecta > Blattodea > Blattidae > Periplaneta > Periplaneta americana. Next base: position 101,440,640 of record NC_091133.1, read on the forward strand.
CTTCCTCTGGGAAGTGAGTAAAGTCGTGGATCCATGTCGCGGATTTAAGCACGCAATAGAAACCTGTTTCTTGTAGAGGGCTCCAGGCAAAATTTGTTGGCTGTTTCTCGCCCTGGTTTAATTTCGACGCTGAAAAATGAAATCAGCCTCAAAGAAACTTGTATGTGAACGCATATATATATATATCGAATTGTTAATATTTAAACTAAATGCACAAAAATTTGCAGCCTGACGTAATTTGTGCAGTTCCGTGTTCAGTGGTCTAAAAATAATTTGTATTACATACTTGCTAGTGTAAGATGTCAGCTTTCTGCTGTTGTGTCTGATACGAGTATTTCAGTATTTGGTATGTGCAGAGTGGCGTTTTTCACTGCGACAGAGATATGAAGCATTTGTTTATGATTTCATCATTTAGAAAATGCCTACAGAGCTATTTCACGGAGCATCCGAAACTTTACTTTATTTCAGGAATAATAATAATAATAATAATAATAATAATAATAATAATAATAATAACAACAATAATATTTATTAAGTTCGTTTACAAAATTCAAAATTACTTATTTTATAATTAGCTCACACCCGAAAAAACAAAACATATTCGGGACTGCTCTTGGTAAAAAAAATAAAAAATAAACATTAAACGCATTAAAATAACATAACAGCGTACTGTACATTACAAAAATGGAATAATATTAAATAATATAAAAATACAAGCAATATTCTTGAGTATTTTTCTGCTAGATAAAATTTTGCAAAAATAATTTGTACACTTTCTTTTTTAAAACCAAATCATACATTGTTAGATGATAATAAATTATTAACAAAATAACTCTATAGTCTTGGGCCAAAGTTATACGTAGCTATGCCTCACTCAGACCAGATTCGGTCTTACACTCATGGTAATTCTTGTAACGTTTTAATATCGTTGCATGATTAAAATTCGTGAACATATGAAAGGGCTTTATCCAGAGTATTTATTTGTATGCTGTAACACGTATTTTAAGACAAGTGGGTAAGCAGACAAAGCTAAAATTGTACTCTTATCTTTTACAACTTACTTACAAATGGCTTTTAAGGAACCGGAGGTTCATTTCCGCCCTCACATAAGCCCGCCATCGGTCCCTATCCTGTGCAAGATTAATCCAGTCTCTATTATCATATCCCACCTCCCTCAAATCAATTTTAATATTATCCTCCCATCTACGTCTCGGCCTCCCCAAAGGTATTTTTCCCTCCGGCCTCCCAACTAACACTCTATATACATTTCTGGATTCGCCCATACGTGCTACATGCCCTGCCCATCTCAAACGTCTGGATTTAATGTTCCTAATTACGTCAGGTGAAGAATACAATGCTTGTAGTTCTTTTACATAACGTAAATAATAGGCTGTATTGCAGCTTTAAATGAATTTCCATGATGTCATTTCCTGACGGTCATTTGGTTTGTGACCAAAGAATACCACAAACGATGTAACCGGATGTTACGTGGTAATCAGGTTCCTAGAAAATGGAGATTAGACATCTATAGACATAAAGTCAGGACTTCAACTCCTGTAAAGTAGTGGTCAGCATATCTGACGACAAACTAGCGGGCCAGGGTTCAAAATGTAGTTGGGACAAATTACCTGGTTGGGGCTTTTTCGTAGTTTTCCTTTAATCACTTCGAAGCAAATCTGGACAATTTCCGCATTGGATCCTCTGGCTTATTTCGCCAACTATTTCAATAGTGTCAGATCAAGAAGGAATGCAGCATAATGTAGTACATTGACTTGTACACAGATGACTTCATTTCGATAACGTTTTAGAACTCTCAGATAGATTGAGGGGCGTTGAACTTTGATTTTGTCCGAACTGAGTGTTGTTCAAATTGAATCTGCAGCGTGTTAATGAACTCATGTTACGTTTCAGGGTTGGAAATATATAAGGAACATATTCTGCTAATAAACTGGTGATCAGAAATTCCTATTTTCGCCGCTAGAGTACGCGAAAGATCGCTCCCGGTATATAGGTCACGCATCGTGCACATAACACGTGCAAGGCGATGTTTGCTTGTTAATTGACTATTTGCATGTTTTATTTGGTTTTTCTTTAATTTGGAAGTAGGTGTGTTATGATTTTTCTGATATTAGGTCCCCATTTATTGTACAGGTTTTACACGACAGTTTTTTTACTTGTGATTATACATTTAGGTATTACATTTTCTACATTAGCTGTTCAAAGGACGACCATCGACCTTTTTACAAAGTTGACGATATAATATGTTTTGTTGCACCCTTTTGCAAACTCCTTTAATCGCTCCGATGACAGCGTGAATCTTGGCTATCACATCCTCCTCGCACTCCATGGTGATCTCGTACATGAGGCTCTTCATGTACCCCACAGAGAGAAGTATAGGAGGTTGAGGTCAGGTGAACGTGGTGGCCATGGTACAGGCCGTCTTCTACCAATCCAGCGACCTCCAAATGTTTGGAATACGTCGACCAGGTTACCTTTCTTCGTACAACCGGCAGCTCCTTTCATTTCTTATAACTTCCCGGTAAATGAGAAGCATGTCCGTGTATTCAGGGAACGTATACTGCATTTCACTTTTGATTGCAATGAGAAATTACGGACACGTTTTTCTACAGATTGATGCGCTGTCCACTCCACATGTAAATGAGTTGAGCACTAACAAATCTATTAATGCTTCCTTCACAACCCCTCTCACCGATTCCAACAATGTTTACTTTCCGACCAGTCTAAAACGGAACGACGCAAGGCCAATCCTCCTAGTGACGTTACATTTTGAATGTCCTGTACGATGGTGATCTTCGCATTATGAGCGATCTTTCGCATACTGTACTATAGCGGAAAAAGGAGGTTTATTAGCAAAATATGTTCTACTTCCTACCCTGAAACGTTGCAACGTCAGTTCATTACTCTGTATATATGGTACCAAATAGTAAATCCCTTACAAGGATGTGGTTCTGCGGACTTCAATAGTGCTAGTCGGCAATGTATGCAATGGAGGAGGAAAGGAACTGGCCACCCTACCTCATTATCTCCTGGTCTAGTTGCCTCATGAGTCGTGCCTTGTTGATATCACTTGTGAGATTCAGACCTGTCTTCAGACAGTTAATTAAACAACAAACATATTATAAAACACAGATATATTTTAATGCCTATTCTAATATTAGAAACGGTTCTAATGTACTAATAGTTATTTGATGTGAATTTCCTCGGAATTAAATGTATGTATTAAATTGCACAAATTATAAATAAAGTGAGATTTCCGACTTCTTGGAAGTATAAAAATACCTCTTGTGTGTAATATGAAAATTAATGTTTATCTCAATTTTGGTGCGCAATACATAATTTCATTTTGAAATTGCTTTTGACCATTACTCAAACAAAATAAATTTCGAACACGTGACTTGACAAACAACTGAATTATTGCTAAACGTGTAAATCTTGCATGGAAGTATATCATCTTCATGACGTACCCGTAGATTCCTTTTAGTCTAACTGGGTCGAATTACCTCATTCTACGTAGAATGATTTAAGAGGATGGAGCAGATAATAATAAGAAAACATAAATTTGCTAATAGGGTTGTTATTCATTTCTTGCACAAGTAATACGTAAATAAGTTTAGTGTGTCAGCTTGAGAATTTCATCTTTGTATTTTCGTTATCTTTGATAGATTTATGAAAACTGTTGCAGGTATCTTGTTTAGAAGAGGGACTGTCAAAGCAATTCCTTCATGTTATGAACTTAGTTCACTTTAAGAGTAAAACAAAACAAAATATAGAACGTGTAGTGATTGTAATAATTATTATTGTAGATGGGATGTTTGTGATCATTTCGAACGAAATGATGCTGATCTCTAACAATTCATTTGGCAGTTTTATATTAATATCACTTTTACTGTAATAAACAATACAGTAGACGCTATACTGTTTACATGCCACTTAATTTATGTTTAGTTTTTGTTTTAAATATTTCAGGTATTGTTTGGGTAAAGGGAAATAAGTCATAGAAATGAGTTTTGATATAAATGAAAATTGAACTTCGGATCCTTATTGCAAATAATTTTCTACACAAATAAAAGATATCAAATGCTAGTATTCTTTTGATTTTTGGGCACCGACTTGTATAATTTAACTTGTGTGCTCATCTGGGGAACAAAATTCCATTTGCACAAAAAAACGACTTATCCCTCTTTACCCGAACACCACAGATTTGTCAATAATTGATTAAATGGCGATCTTACTTGTGTAAATTATGTAAGTATGTGCGGCTTACAGCTGTTTCGGTGCTACTTGACACCATCCTCAGAGCCTACTAGATCTCGGCGCTATCTCAACTTCGCTGCCTATTGTGTGGGTGCGTTCGTGTGATGAGTTGTGTCAAATAGTGTGTGTGTTCTGAAATTGATCTTGTGTTGAGAATTTGATTAGGGTGTGTTTTAGTGTGTCTGTATATTTCATATTGTTCTAGTGTGTTGAGTTTTTGGTTTTTGGGTTGTATGTGTAGGATTTCCATGTCTGTATTTATGTTATTGTATGTGTGGTTAGCATTAGTTATGTGTTCAAAGAACACATTAAAGCAATAACCAGAGGACACAATACATCTACATTTGCCGAACATATAACTAATGCTAACCACACATACAATAACATATATATACAGACATGGAAATCCTACACATACAACCCAAAAACCAAAAACTCAACACACTAGAACAATATGAAATATACAGACACACTAAAACACACCCTAATCAAATTCTCAACACACAGATCAATTTCAGAACACACACACTATTTGACACAATTCTTCATCACACGAACGCACCCACACAACAGGCAGCGAAGTTGAGATAGCGCCGAGATCTAGTAGGCTCTGAGGATGGTGTCAAGTAGCACCGAAACAGCTGTAAGCCGCACATACTTACATAATTAACACGAATAATATCGCCATTTAATCAATTATTGACAATATTCAAGTGTTAAAAGTAGTGTACGAAAGATTCAACATGGACCACAGATTTGTTCTCAGAAATCTAACATTGTTATCAATGTAAAAATGAACTAGTGTTACGAGACCAAACTGTTGTGTTTAGAATATTAGAAATGTTTCAATGTAGCAAATTTGACAGATGCACGACTGTCTACAGAGATGAGAAAACGTTTGCATATGAATAAGCCTCACAAACAGATGAATATGTAGCCTAATCACGTCGGCCGCACATTCCTCCTACATTCCTCGCACCTGAACGTAAAACATAAACATAATATATTACGTACAACAATTACAAGACTTCATCTGATGTCCTTGCCAGTCACTTGTCACATTTACATTTCTGATCAGTGGCGGCTCGTGAAGAGTGAAATTGGAAGGTTGCATAATATCGGGTCGTAAAAAAGCACATAAATGAAGAAAATCCCATGCAATACACTGTATAAGCACAAAATAACACAAACTATCCTTATACACGTACCTGAAAACTTAATGCTTGTATATCGAAAGAACTTGCATTTTTTTAGCTGAAGCAAATTCTTCAATAACTTTCTTGTTTAATTCAAGAATGTCACGAATCACTTCCTTCTCCAGAGAGAACAACTAATGCATTCAATCTTTCATTTCCCATTGAATTTCTTAAAAGTGTTTTAATACGATTAAGGGTTGAAAAACAACGCTCACTTTCGACTGTTCTTTCGCAGAAATTCTGTCCGCGTGTTTTAATATTTCTATTGTAAATACTTAACTCCATTCATTACAAAACACCAAATAATCTATGCAATATAAATCACAAGTTATACACACGGAACTTATTTAAGAACCAAAAAATATATATATATTTTTTATTTTAGTAGGTTATTTTACGACGCTTTATCAATATCTCAGGTTACTTAGCGTCTGAATGAGATGAAAGTGATAATGGCGGTGAAACGAGTCCGGGGTCCAACACCGAAAGTTACCCAGCATTTGCTCATATTGGGTTGAGGGAAACCCCGGAAAAAACCTCAACCAGGTAACTTGCCCCGACCGGGAATCGAACCCGGGCCACCTGGTTTCGCGGCTAGACGCGCTAACCGTTACTCCACAGGTGTGGAAAAAAAAAAAAATATATATATATATATATAAACTACACTTCTTAACTTTACTGACTAGCGGTTTCCTAATGTATTTATTTATTTTTACAGTATTATATTGTAAATTAAAGTTGATACACACACTGCCGCACAGACCAAAACACGAACTCAACTAATCCCTTTTTTCAGTTACAAACTTTTCAATTGAAGTGAGACAGTTTATCACCCTCCGCATCAACAAAGTTGTGAAGCCACCGGCGTGGCTTAGTTGGTTAAGGCGCTTGCCTGCCGGTCTGAAGTTGCGCTCGGGCGCGGGTTCGATCCCCGCTTGGACTGATTACCTGGTTACGTTTTTCCCGAGGTTTTTTCCAACCGTAGGGTGAATGCCAGGTAATCTATGGCGAATCCTTGGCCTCATCTCGCTATCACCAGTCTCATCGACGCTAAATAACCACGTAGTTGATACAACGTCGTTAAATAACCAATTAAAAAAAAACAAAGTTGTAAAATTTCATCCTCCAATCAATGTCACCCACCTCGCCCGCTGCCAGCCAGTGCCCCTGCATCTACTTCAAGGACGAATGTATTTTTCTGACAATATGCCCAACGGTTAAATAACAGGAGGGTATCTCTGTGATACCCGAGGACCGCGTTACGGAATGCGCGCTGGTTCGAGTCCTCATGGGGGAAGAAATTTTCTCATGAAATTTCGGCCAGTGTATGAGACCGGTGCCCACCCAGTATCGTGCTACGATAGGTAGCGAAATCCGTTGGGGGGATCATCGTACTAACCACACGATACCTCCATTCTGGTTGGATGATCGTCCACCACTGCTTCGGCATGTGGGCGTGAGACCAGCAGCCGGCTGGTCGGTCTAGGCCCTTCACGGGCTGTAGCGCCACGGATTATTATTATATCTCTGTTATACTGGCAGCACGGACGCTGGGTGTTTGCGCTCCTGACCACTGAATCTCTACAAAAAGCGTGCTATTAGATTGAAGCACAGTAGAATGTAACTTGCAAAGAAGATCCTGGTTTAATAACATTAAATACAAAACATTTACATCTAAATTAATGGCAGGACAGGAAGGGAGGGCGCGTGACCTTGTACCCTTTCAAATGAGCCGCGCCAGCTTCTGACGTCAGTATTCTGTGTTACTCGATTCTAAGAAAACTCTCGAAAGAGAGTAACTCGAATATGAAGAGCTGCGAGATTATTACATCAAGAATAGGAAAGTCTCTTGATTTACACGTTTCAAAGTCCAACTGCGAGCTGAATATATTGCGAGACAGAAGAATTTTTGCTATTGTTATCGCATCAACAAGAAGCATGTGGACAAGTTGCGTGACTGTTGTCCGTTAAAAACACTCTTGGAAAATTAACCATTAAGAATGGAGATGTGTGAAATTTAAATCATTTCCGGTCAAAAATCACTTTCTTGTTTTACTTAAAAAATAAATCTGTGTCACCAAAGTTTTGGGACCCTACCACACTTGGACTTGCCAGTAATGTAATTTTAAGGCCCAGTCAAACAGAACGCGGACGGGAGGATCGCAGTCCGCCACGGACTGAGGAAGTGAAACAGAACGCGGACGGGAGGATCGCAGTCCGCCACGGACTGAGGAAGTGAAACAGAACGCGGACGGGAGGATCGCAGTCCGCCACGGACTGAGGAAGTGAAACAGAACGCGGACGGGAGGATCGCAGTCCGCCACGGACTGAGGAAGTCAAACAGAACGCGGACAGTGCAGGACGAACCAGTGTGGAAACAGTTGTTGCCAGGTGCAGTAGGCCTACTCCTTGGAATTTCTCGATTTGTTTCTAAATTTGTTTGTACTTTTACTTTCGTTTTTTCTCCTGGATTAATTAATATGTCCAGCAGCTCATCAGACGAAGAAGAATCTCTTCTTCTGTTCGCTTTGAGCCGTTCATCAAAGCGGAAAAGAAAAAGGAAGTGGGTGCATGAAATAAATGAAAAAAGAGAGGAACTAGGCAATTTCACAGACTGTGTAATTAGGAACATTAAATCCAGACGTTTGAGATGGGCAGGGCATGTAGCACGTATGGGCGAATCCAGAAATGCATATAGAGTATTAGTTGGGAGACCGGAGGGAAAAAGACCTTTAGGGAGGCCGAGACGTAGATGGGAGGATAATATTAAAATAGATTTGAGGGAGGTGGGGTATGATGATAGAGACTGGATTAATCTTGCACAGGATAGGGACCGCTGGCGGGCTTATGTGAGGGCGGCAATGAACCTCGGGTTCCTTAAAAGCCATTTGTAAGTAAGTAAGTGTAATGAACTGAATTCGTTTGAAGACCGTTTTTACGACTATTTTCGAATGTCTAAATAAAAGTTTGAGGAATTACATAGCCTTATAGAACCAAAAATATTGAAAGTGATGGAGGAGACCGATTGGAACGAAGGAAAGACTAGCGATCTGCTTGAGGTAAATAAAAGATTTTGGTTTGTATTTTAAACTGTATTTATTACTAATCAACTGAAAAATAAGCACGAATATACAAAAGAAAACACGACTCAGAAAACAGTATTATTTCGTAGACAAAATTACTATTGAGAAGTACTGTTATTTCCCTCTTGTGGTTTATTTACGAGCTTCAGTACGTTTTCGTACAAATCTTTGCAGAAGAAGCAATAGTGGCAAAAAACCTAATGACGTCGGAGGTGTGGTAGCTACCTCCAAGTCAGTATAATTAATTTCATTGGAAGGATATATAATTAGGATTATCTGACCACGATGAGTTGATTGAAAAAGAAAGGAGACGATGGAGATGGAGTCTGGATGCCGCGTATCATATAAATGAGCATTTTCCCGCACAAATTCAATTAATTTTTGCGTTTCATCGGCCATTTTCTACGAGATGCCCGCCGCGAACTCTGTGGAAAAACACAACTGCCTAACAGTCTGCCGCGAACCACACGGTTTGACTAGAATGATGCATTCTAACGTAATACAGAGTTCGCGGCGGACGGTCCGCCAAGTCCGCGTTCTGTTTGACCGGGCCTTTCGAGAGGAGAGGAGAATTGGGAGGACAAATTTAAAAGGTACGCAAAACACGTCCTTGCAAGGGGTTGGGGGCTGTAAGAAACTAACTATATGAGCTCCAAGCCTGTTGGCCACTAGTCTCACTCCGGAATACGCTGCTCCACTGAAGGAGCTCTAGAAAATTTTGAAGGGGAAAACCGAAAATGGACGTAACCTCTTAGGTACCACATACGCGAGGGGGATGGAAATGTGATCAAAATGATCACGGGACGGGACGAGGAGGAGATTCCGGACCTTTAATGACTGTGCTCTTTAAATACTTCGCTGTATACTTTGAAAGCCATTCTTCGGCACACAGTCTGCAGTTGGAGCGAACTACAGTATTCTCAGTGTTCTCTAAGACGGTGTAGGTGTTTGTGAGGCAGTCGTGGCTTGTAGAAGAGTCGGAACAGAGTGTTTTATCTCTGAGCTAGTTTATGAGCGTGGTCCTATTTATAGTTTTGGTGAATAATCTGCGATGCAGTGCGGAAGGAGATGGAGTTTTCTTGTATTTCCAGAAGCTTTCAGTGTTGAACGTTGGTAAATGCGTGCCGTTTGGACGTTTCGGATATGAATATTGAACGTATGGGACGATCCCACCTACCTGCGCACCAATTCCATAGGACGTTTGGGACGGTTACAGAAACAAAGTTCTCTCTCTTATTTTATTCAGACTTCGAACTGCCAGGTACTTTTAACTCATACCCTGGTATGACTAAACATGTAGAACTATTGTGACCTTATTATCATAGGTGGGAAGTTCGTACCAAAACAGTAGCCTAGATTTCAGTTGAGAATTACGCGCCTCGCCCTGCAGCATTCATATTATAGTGAATGGCGTGAATTTTTACATTTTCATTAAATTCTATGTTGCATTTGATCTGGAGTTCTTCCATCTAGGAATAGGGTTCTTTTACTTTCCGTACCTTCCACCGGCTTATACATATTCCGTTCCATATTAAGACATCGATCGTACAAAGTCATGGTCCTGGGCCGGGATTAAACTCTCGAACCTTGATATAATTATTCCACTACGAAGGACGACATGTCAAACGTTCTATCACATTTACTGTTGTAACTGTGTCCAAAAAAAACTCGTTTAATCAAGCTTGCATTAGCGTGTCTGTAAATTACGCATTATTAACGCTTAACAAATCCCTATGTCTTACGTCACACTTAACCTTCTACTTTATATATTAAAAATAGAATTACCGTAGTACTCGAAATCCAACATGAATAGTAAATTCTGTATTTAAATAGTGTTTCAATATTACATTCAAAATTTTGTACGTAAATATCAATCTTCGGGCACCTTAAATTAAAATTTCGTAAAAAAAAAAATCTTGAAAAAAAACACTAAATTTTGAATGCATTCGTGCTAGAAGTAAAATTTTCACATATGTACATTTCGCGTTATTTCAAGACTTTAAACTTATGATATTTTGACCTGGAATAGCTTGAAACATAAAATGTTTTCATCGGCTGGAAAACTGTATTTCGCGAACCCGTGGTTTTCGAAAATTGGATATATTCACTGCCGAGCGGGCTAGCGGCGTGGTAGAGGGCTGGCCTTGCATTCGGGAGGTCCGCGGTTCGATCCCAGAGGCTGGCAATCCTAACTGAGGCTTTTCATGGTTTCCTCAGTTTATTTCCAGGCAAATTCCGGGATTGTACCTCTTGAAAGTCCGACCATGCACGGCGATCCTTCCCTTAATCCTTTCATATGTGTGAGTGAATGCTGTGTAATGTCTTAAATGTTTGTGTTGTATCGGAGGTGGCCCTGGCATTGAGCTGAATCCTCATCCGGGGAGGCCCTCCATGTCCTTGTGTGGTCAAAAAAGTATGTATGTGATCCATAGATTAATTCCTCTCCCGACAGGTCGCGGCCCTGTAAGGCCCGGGTGGCGTGGGTCGTCTAATAAGAACCTAAAAGGGAGAGGTTAAACTAAGGGAAAGAAGAAGAAGAAATCTTCACTAATTAACCATCTCAAAATTAAGCGCAAGCTACATGTTGAATTGTACTGTTCAGAAATCTAACCGCAGATTAAACGTTTACGATTATTTGTAGTTTGTTTTTGTGAACACCATAGTGCGAGCCTAGTTAGCCTATGGAGGTCTATGTAAAATTATATATTGCATGCAGTACTTTGTATCATGTGTAGAAACAATGTCCTATGAGAATTACAGTTATCTTTGTAAATCATATTACATTAATTATTCTGCGTCTAATAATCTAAGTGCCTATTTTAAAAATGATTACATGATTTTCTGTTTTACAAATACGCCTAATTTTAGTGAATATATTGTCCTCTACGACGAAACTATTTTGCTTTAGGTAAGATTATTTAAATAATTTAAGACCTAAAACACCGATCGAGTTGGCTCAGATGGTAGTGTTTGAGACTCGTATTCGGAATGTCCCGGGTTCAAACCTTGTGGCCGGCCAATCTGACTGAGGTTTTTCATGGTTTCCCTCTGTCACAAAAGCAAATGCCGGATTGGAAATTTACATACCATGATTCATCACCGCCTCAGTCACCATATGATAAACATTAATCAAAATCTAAAATCAGTTACATGAACACAAACCATCTACAACATACAATTTGAAACAGGAACTCAACTGGTACACCCACAGATCCTAAACACGCGATATATGTAACAGATGTTAAAGCGTGTATAAATCAACTTAAAAAATACCTAAAATAGTGTTTAACAACGCTCTTCGTAAAGAATAATATGTGAGCTCATAATCCTGAGGTCGAGGCAGTTTTTAAAGTATAGCCTACAGTATACACAGTGAAATAATTGTTATGTGAATAGTTACGTAAACATAGTATCGTTTTGAGCGAATGAAGCATTTCTTTACCTGAACTGTGCAGGTTTCACATACCAATCATTATCCTTATGTTCGAAACATCTCCGCTGAGGTCATTTTGGCTTTTCTATAGTACGCGACGCTGAAACTTTTAGGTTAGGTTAAGTTAAGTTAGCTTCGCTCATAATTAAGGCTCTATAGAGAGTCCTACTCATAATTGTTACGTCATAATATATATATTTTTTTCGGTATTCGCGTTAACTTGGGTTGGGTTAGGTTAGGTTATCATTTCTCATAAATTGTTACCGTCGTAAAAAAATATATATGTATATTTTTTTTTTGGTATTCGCGTTCATTTTGAAGTGTTCTACCTCTTTATTTCGCGTGTTAAATAATCACTTTTACGTTAGCTCAGACGTCTCCAAAAGCGTACTCGCGAGTAAGCCCCTGAACGGAACCGAAGCCAGTACGTAATGAGCGCGCTCCGCCTCACCCATCCCCACCTGTACTGTACTCAATGTTTATGCGCAAACGAAGAGCAGTGGTGGACTGCCATTATCATTATGTTGGTCGGAGTGTTCCACCGTTTCACAATGTCTTCTAATGATGGACGTAGTACATTCAAGGATGAATAGGAAGACAAATTTTTTCTTAGTGGGGACAATGTGAAATGCTTCATTTGTTCGAAAATTCTTAAGGATGTGTTAAAATTCAACATGCGACAATACTCGACTCTTCAGAAAGAATATCATACAATTACAAGGATGTTGGACATGTGAAAATAATTTATTTTGGGGCTATCTGTATAACTGTTGGTTATACATAATAATCAGTATATTACAATACGTTTACACTCAGTTCGGCATGACATAGTTTTTCGTTTAATTTTGGGTGAAATGCGTAGGCCTACAAATATTTTGAAAAATATATATAAATAGAAAATACAAACACAAATCACACACGTGTCCTCAGTCTTACACAAAAAAAGTTTCTTGCTAGCTATGTTCTAGCTTGGAATATTGGAAAATCTATGAAGCCCTTTACAGAAGCATCATTTATAAAATCGTGCATATAGGACGTTACTAAATTCTGTGTCAGAACAAAGTCAGAGTTTAAGAAAATTAAATTGTTTCCAATTACAGTTCAGAGAAGGAATTTCAAGATTGTAAATGTAATTGAATCTGAAGTCGAAACCACAATTCACCAGTTTGTACCTTACTCACTTGCATTGGACGAAGGCACAGATAGAAACGACAAAGCTCACCTAGCCATTTTCATCCGAGGAGTTAATGAACATTTTACTGTGTCTGAATGTCTTCTAGATGTAATTATAAAACACAACTGGAGAAGATCTTTCCAGGCACTGAAAGGCACCATAGAACAGAAAAGGTTGAATTTACAATGGCTTGTGTCAATAGCAACAGACGAGGCTCCAGCTTCATAGTATGTCAAAATAATATACAAATGTATGATATTTATTCTTTTGATGTTATTATTTGTAAACATAAGCAGACTGTTGCCGCGATCCCCTACTGATCGCTTCCATCTGTTGAGGTACGAGTCTCTTCCCCTTCTCTAGCGTTACAGCACACTGTGTTCGGTGGGCAGTATCGAGAGCACGAATGACGATACGCTTTTTGGAGACCTCTGGGTTAGCAACACCGATCAATTACTTCCAATTTTTAGCTATTTTCTAATAGGCTACGTTTTCAAGTTAACTGACGTGCTATATGAATTCTTGTCATTCGAAACTATCTTCCCTCTGAAAATTAGACAATTTTCCCACTTTCTTCGTCAATAAAAACCTTCAGTGTCGTATGCTATAAAAAAACCCCGTTGTTTTTATTACATGTATGTAATTTTGTCGTATATAAATACTGTAGGCCTATTAGATGAATATTAACTTTTACATGTTCCCATTGAGATGTGAAGAACATGAATAAATATGATGTGTACAACAGCTTTAAATACTAGTAGTATGAGTTGATCATTTTTCTACAACATCGTTAATGGTTTCATCACTCTTGTACAATATATATTACTTACGCAATCGTTTTACCGTGATACATGGCTCGTCGTAGAGCTCTGCTCTCCTACTCCAGCTTTGTAGCGATCCTCTCTCTCTTATTGCTGCATGTACACTGAACAGCCACTGCGCCCTCCCTAAGTAATTACGTACGTAGGTGGTATAGGTCGAAGAGACAGAGTTTCCTACACTTCAACATACAACATCATTATTTATATAGACAGCGCCGGTCTGTTATTCTTATATCTGATTAAGTGAAATTTTTGTATCCATAATTCATTCATTCATAGTTCTAAGGGCACAAAGCCAGCATTGGCCAATCTTCCGTATTTTCTACCTTCCTCTTAGTCACCGCATAGTATATCTTAATGTTGTTTCTCATCAGCAGGCTTCGAGACTTCGGACCCAATAGAGCAGTTCAGTGGGAAATCCTCATAACGACGTACTGAGTATAGTGGTAAAGCGTACAGTGGGTGGGGGTACTGTAGAATGAATGCCAACAAATCTGCAAAGGAAAACGCTCGGATTTGAAGGTTCTGACAAATAATTTGGTTTTTATACAAACCTATTTTCAAACTATGTCTTAAACTATTACACGGTTAGAAAAGTCAGAGGAAGAGATGCCGGAAGCCCTCAAATTAATTGAGGAAATGACGCAGAGATTTAATGAGACACTAAGTACACCGGTTACTGAACTTGTAAAACAGAAGTGGAAATCAATTTTATGTACAAATAACGGATATGGAACATTGTGTAATGTAAACAGCACATTATTGGACGTAGAGTCACCCTAGAATAAAGGACTGTCTCTTAGAGACTGCAATGATGTTAGGTTTCTTCGTTTTGCTCCTATCACATCATGCGACGCAGATCGCAGCTTTTCACAGTACAAACTGTGTTTGGCAGTTAAGCGAAAAAGATTTACGTTTGAGACACTGAGAATGTATCTTGTAGTACATTGCAATTCGGTACAGTAACTGCACTTCCTAAAGACGACCAATAGGATAAATGAAGAAATTAAAATTGCTACATGTTTATTTCCACCATTAACACTCTGTATAATTAAACATAAATGTTTATAAAAGACAGGAGAATAAATGCTTTTCACATTCTTTTGACATTGTCATTGTGTAATGTATATTTACTTTCAGAATGTCCATATGTGTGTGTTCCTCCATACTACCGTACTCTATTCTAAACAGCAACGTTGTAACCTCAACACATCTCTACCTTTCACTACCTGCAGGGAGTCAACAACGTATAGTACATGCACAGTAAACTTATTGTATCGGGTCCCAAGTCTCGAAGCCTGATCATCAGATTCTGATATCTTCTTCTGTTCCGAAATTTATCCCGTTCACTATTCCTTCCAGTGCATCCTTCAGTAGGCAGTTTCTCCTTAGTGACACAGCCAATGTAATTTTCTCTTCCTGATTAGTTTCACCTACTCTCTCTAGTACAGCTTTATTTCTTATTTATCCATAATAAGGAATAAACATATGCGGGAAAGAGTGCGTATATTTTTTGTAATAGCCGAAGAAGTAGGCTATAACATGGTGATACCATTACTTCTCCTTTATAAGAGGGTGCAAGACTACAATGTACATTGTAGCGTGTGTGGCCTTGAAAAATCATCTGGCTAAATTGAACGAGGTCAACGAAAAAGAGAAGAGTGGCTCAGAAAAAAACTAAATTACCCAGCAACAAGGACGTCATGCAATCCTAATGTCTGAAGCAAGGCCGCCTACTGAAGCTTGTTTGACTTCAACACGGAGGCAAGAACTTTCCGTTCCGCAAAGAAATTTTACGATGTAACATTTGTTCGGATCAAATTTCTGCACATTTAAGGAACAAAACTAAAATTCTTTCAATCATTTTATTATCATATTATCTTAAATTGACCGAGCACTCATTCATTTAGTATGCTGCCCAAGGGAAGGTCTTTCACTGCAAACCCAGCTTTCTCCAGTCTTTCCTAATTTCTGCCTTCCTCTTTGTCTCCTCATATGATCCATATATCTTAATGTCGTCTTTCATCTGAAATCTTCTTCTACCCCGAACTCTTCTCCCGTTCACCATTCCTTCCAGTGCATCCTTCAGTAGGCAGTTTCTTCTCAGTCAGTGACCCAACCAATTCCTTTTCCTCTTCCTGATCAGTTTCAGCATCATTCTTTCTTCACCCACTCTTTCCAACACAGCTTCATTTCTTATTCTGTCTGTCCACTTCACAAGTTCCATTCTTCTCCATATGCACATTTCCATTCACTTCACTTCACTAGTCTCTTCCTTATTTCTTTTTCCAGAGGTCGCAGAAGATGCTCCTTTTTCTATTAAAAGCTTCCATATTGGGAATTAAATCAATGGCTTTCCCAAAACACGCTATGAAATGTTTCATATAAAACAATTTTTATCTCGGAAAGAAAGCAAAAACTAACAAAAATTGTATGAAACTTTTTTTAAAAATATCTCAAAGAATAACCCCCTGAAATCAATGACATTACTTTCGGTTCACTTTGTATGCAATGCAGTACGATTATGCGATTCTTAGTCTCTTCAAATAAGAGAGAGAGAGAGATGGAGAGCTAGAGCGAAATAAGACCGCTAATCGAAGACGCAGGTGTAGCAGCTGAAGGATGAAGATTGACTAACTTCTCTAGTGAAATAAATAAATACATAAAATAATTAATTAATTAACGATCAGACAAACATAAAATAAAATGAAATAAAATAAAATATTGACGGGCCCTTTATTTAATATACTTGTGTGATATGCAATACCATATCTCTGTAATTTTTATCGGGTGTGAACTAGAATAATTAGTTGTGGACAATATCAAAATTGCTTTATGGTAACTCAAACTATATCATTCTATTTTCGAAGTCTTGAAAGCATACAGACCTCTACCTCATCCCTCCCGTTCGCCTGCATGCAGTCTGAAGAAGCACCTTTACTTTTTTACTTTTAAGGTAATTTGAACACAGTTACAATATTTTGAAATTAAGTGTATTAACAAAAATGCACAGACTGTCCTGAGGCAATCATTATTGTCTGCACCATGGCTCAGATATTAGGGTCTATTGCAGCCGTGGCGAAAATGTCATCGTGCGCCGAGCCACTGTGTAACCTGCAACGTGTATAGCACCTATGGAGGGAGGCGGACACGGACTTATTAACGGATTTCATTTTCCTTATGTCAAGCACTTAAATGTAATTTTACACAGTATAACGTTACAAACTAATGTTTAGTACGTGTAACGAAGAAAGAAATGAACAAAAAAAAAATAGGACACATTAACACAACCTATTAATTGTCTTCAGAGTTTCAAAATCAGGAATTATGTCACTTAGTGCCGGTCATAGTTGATCACGAAGGTATTTGTCCGTCAGTCGTGATCTAAATTTGGTTTTTACTATTTTTATTGTTGAAAATAATTTTTCACAAACGTAAGTTGGAGCGAACATGGCTTCAACAGAACAAGCGAAAGAACGAACATTTGTCAAGTCCTTACATCAAGCTTTCATTTAACATGATATTGTAAATCTGTGAGTTTAAATTGAAGATCTAACGGCATTATTCGTACATCTGCTGAAAAAGGATCGACGTACAGAGATAATAATAATAATAATAATAATAATAATAATAATAATAATAATACTTCACCTTTTAATGTTTCATGAGTGGCATGTAGTATAATCTGTTTTATGTTATACAACCGTTTCCTCGTAATACTTGTGAACAAATCAGATTTAATATTGTCATCATATTGGCAGCAAAAAATGCGTCCTCCCATCCTACTTGAAACTTTTGTTTTTGTAGAGGTACATGGTTTCGAGAGAGACATTGCGACGATACGCCACTCGCAGGTCAGAGACAAATAAGCAAATGGAACGGAGTTTGATTGCAGTGAGTGAGAGGGTGGGGGTTGGGTAAAGCAGGAAGTAAGAGAAATGCACAGCTATCATTGCGAGCCGCAATGTGCTCGTGAGTCACATTTTCGCCACGGCTGGTCTATTGTTTTAAAACCTATCACTCCTCAGGAAAGAAGAAAATTGCCTATTAGTTGCTTCAGGACTTAATACTTGGTATTTAATTGAAATTTGAATATTTATTAGTACATCAGTATTTCCTCAATTATCTAAATACTTGCACATGTTTTCTTATAGTCTCGTTCCTCATTGTCTGTGAAATTGGCATTTACACACTTTCATAATGATCACTACCGCCACGTGCTTCAAGGATTGAGCCATTTTTCCCGAGTTGCTTGAGTTATACCATAGGGCTAAACACATTAATTAGTTTGCGAGAGTGTTGACGAATATGACTTGTCTAGCGCAAGTATACCAACTGAAATAACATAAAATAAATACAAAATGAATTTTCAATTTCACTGAACAATATTTTTGATACAGTGAACCCAGTGTTAGTATTTTGTTCTTTCACTTTTTGTTAAATTTCACTCCTTGTGTACTTTTTGATCTGGCAGAATGTAAGAGAAGGCCCTATGGCCTAACTCTGCCAATATAAATAAACACTGTAGCTGGGATATTGTCTTCACAGTTTTCTACCAATTTTGCGTCCTTTAATAGAAGCCATATTTCTACAGAATTACGAACACGTGGTTGATTATATGTATGAACATACACATACATGCAGGCTGTATAATTTTCTTAGAAAATGGTAATATCCATATCAAAATTACGGAAGTATGTCGCGAGGATAGATAAAGCGATTCTCGTAGTGAACTAGTCGATCTTAGCAGAGACAAAACTCACACTATTCAACGGCTTGGCTTTTCCATCCTTCATCCTCAACTCGGCAAATAAGTGGCGGAAACAAGTGACGTCGTGCCGAAATAATAAACATCACGTTTTCGATTATATAACATCAACTTACGTAAACATGAAGCACACTCTACACGTAAGAGCGGTAATCAAGATGAGGATACTAAGCTTGTTGTTTGTTAAAGCAACATTTGAAGGTTTACACATGCATTCTCAGATGCAATAAAACAGTCACTTCCTCCGTTTATTTATTTCTTATTTTGTTTTACAAAGAATTTCCAACTGCTTCCATGGTCTGGTGGTCAGCAAGCTGGTTTCCAGATCTGGAGGTCTCGGTTTCAATTCCCGGGCTCGATTCGCGGGGAATTTTCCTTTCTGAAGTCTCTAGAATCTAGACATTGGTGAGTGCGAGTGTGACGAGTCTTCAAATAAAATACAATGTATCACGGCTGTCGCCCTAGAGCATATATACCCAGATTGCTCGGCGTTATAGGCTTTGACGATAACTTTTATCAGGTTTACTATGCTGCCATTTAGTTGTTACATAAGGAGTCACGTCATAACTCCCATTTGAATTGCATTAGCGACTGTACTGCCATCTCGTGTTCGTTTACGGCGGACGGTTGGCGATCCTGGAGGTTGTTCTCTTCAAAGTGCAAATATCGGTTCACGTTTCGAAGTAGGGTAGACCAGGGTAATTATAAACACTTTTCACTGATTTCAAATATATTTCAACATCACACAGCCCTCAGTAATGGTAAGCATGACAAAGAAACATTGTGTTATTTTTAGATCTTTCTTTTCCCTGAAAATGGGTTTAAAATAATAAGGTTGACTTTTTTTCATCCTTTAATTGCTAGTTTACATTTATACCACCTGTTTACATTTACCCTTTTGAGAGGGGGTAATTGTAAACACCAATTTTCGCACGGGCTATCAGACACTGAACATTTTTTGTTCTGTTTCAGAAGAAAGAGCTGTACTCCTTCCAACTACAATTTTGATCACTGGTACATTTCGTCCCTTTAACCTATGATATATGACGATATAGGAACTCAGTACCTCTCCTGAGCTCCACGATAACTGTAGTTACTATTTTTCACATCTGTGACAACCCTCTTTAAATCCTCCTACAGTGTAGTTGGGTAGGGGATTCTTTGATTACTGAATAGTACGAAATGTAACCATAGTGAAACATGTTTACAATTACCCCCAAGCAATTAATACTATGGGGCAAATGTAAACACGTCATAATTTAATGAACTGATCTCAAAACCACTATAATAAATGTTAACTATTATACATTACTCATAAAAACAACATATTCTTAAAAAATAGCACTGTACGTTTACTTACAATGCCAGAAATGAAGGTGAAGCAAAATTCTTTCTCAACTTTTTTTGTAGACTCTTACAAAACATTTTTTCACAACTAAGCAGTTACTCCTATTTGACACCAAACTGCTTTGTAGGTTAGCCAACATGTTAATTTAAATATTTCCACGAATTAAAATTTTTATATTGACAGTTTTGTATTTCTCACAGCATTTGTTTACAATTACCCCATCTATCCTAACATAGTTGACAAGTAACGCACTATATCATCTCCACCATAAAAAAACGAATTTCTGTTGAGCGTAATTTTTTATTGGGTTATTTTACGACGCTGTATCAACATCTAGGTTATTTAGCGTCTGAATGAAATGAAGGTGATAATGCCGGTGAAATGAGTCCGGGATCCAGCACCGAAAGTTACCCAGCATTTGCTCGTATTGAGCATAATGTAAAGCAGATTAGAAAGATATCAGATTGTACTGAAACTAATGGCAACGGCCATACCATGTCCAAGTCAAGCAACATTGGGCATGGTCAGTACTTGCATGGGTGATCTCGCTGGTCTAGTTGTTAACTGTGCTTGCTCCTAGACCAGAGTTCCAGTTTCAAATCCTACTGACGCCGCTGAATTTTCAGATGCAAGAAGTCCTGTGTTAGGCATCCATCGGAGGAGGAAACCACTGGCCCCAGGTAATAGATTTTGCAAATGAATGAAAATTAATAAAGGCAAAAATTATGTGTTAGGTCCGCCATTATTCAGTTTTGAACTGTCTTTTAAGAGATATCACAAAGATAACTATTATGAAACTCTCTAGGACGAAAGAATGACATGTTGATTCGAAACCTCATTGACCCAATTAAAAAAAAACGTATTTTGTTTACAATTCAAGAAAAGTAGGTGAAGGCTAACGAACTGTAGACTACACAATATTTCAAGTGACTTAATTTATGAAGTAATAGCCTACGTAAATCTTCAATTTAACCGTTCGTAATGAACGAGAGACAACGTAGATTTGACTGGTGCGTCTATTCAAATCCTTTCTAATATAGGAATGTTTGTCCATTGTGAGTGCGATATTCTATTTTCGGAGAATTACGTTTGTGCCAACCATTGTTTATAAGTAGGCTTCGTATTCCATCTACCTAAAGACTGAAGTTAAAGACACATTGGGCATATAGTACGCCGAACACAGGTAATGCAACGGATAAGGATATAAACAAACACGTCGTCGCTGCGTGTTCGTGGATTACAGTCAACTCCCGACATTCTGAAGTTATACTAGTGTGAGTATACTTGCTTCAGCCGTGATGTTCATTTTCGTCGTGATCTTTGCAGTGAATAATAACGTGCATTCGTAAGTTACGGAACTTGAACATATGCAGATGTCACTTGAAATGATTTTATATTTCAAGAAATTCTTTCAATAGCACATGGCGTTATTGGTTCATGATGTAGTACAAGATATTCGTATTGTTTGATATTTTTTCGTGTTTCATTAAGATATTGCATATGCCGCTCATCACTGAAAATCCACTAATTTTCTATGCACTTTCCTAGAAATTCCCTAAAATATAGATTATTTGATTTATTAATTGGGATGTTGGCACTGAACATCATGGTAGGCTATATAAATCCATGCAAAATATCGAGTTTGCATCTCCATAATTTTCAGATTGTGATGGTACTGTTTTTTTTTTTTATTACGTTCAACACACTTTCTATGCCTTTTGGTATTTCATTGTCTTTCAGTGTATTGTTTTTGTAATTTTTACGTTTATTTTACACACTTTATATGTAATGCTGTCTATATTGACAGTGAAAATATTAGTTCAAATAGCCTCAACTATGCCCTGCAATATTACACGCTTGAGCGCCTTACGTAAGGCAGGCGTTTACCTCTGCAATCAACCACAAAGATGTAGGTATTTAAATAATAAGACTAATAAGATCAGTGATCGATAAAACTACTCACTATGACCAAATACTCTATGACTGCGTCCAGGTTTTGACTTTCTAGTCTACAGGAAAAGGGCACAGGATGCGTCACTATTTTGTATACGAACGTACCTGTACCTGTGCTGTGACATCACATATACTTCGAATCGGGCAACCTCATTCCAGTTTATAGGTAGCTGAATTACGAAGCCTATTTATAAGGTATATCACAAGCGCCAATGACGACATAACTAAAGCTCCAAACTAAACATAACAGCGATGAATGAAAGCATCCAAAAGAAAGATTTGGCAACATTACTACAAAGGTGTATCTTGCATAGTGCGAAAAAGTTACAAGTACCGGTATCCAAAAGTGTGTATAATGGGCGGTGGTGAAATACAGTGGAGGTGTATTTATAAAGCTAGTTCAAGAAGAATTGTAACTAATGACAAAATCACGTTGTAAGCCAGTCTGGAAATCATGCACATGTAGCATTGAACGTTCAGGTACTAGATAGCCATGTTTCACCAGGTAGCCTAATAGTAGTTTTACGTGTAAAGCAGAGGATTAGTTACATGAGAAATTCAGCAAGATAATACGGCATTAGTTAAGTGCGACAGAAAATACTTCGTTGAATTCGACAGCCATTTTGAATGTTCGAGTGACTATGAAGAGGAAAAGGAAGAAATCACTTCCTTTTGCTCCCAAAAATTTGAAAAATATAAAAAGCTGTATTGCTATTGAAATATATGAGAGGTTCACAACCAGAGTGGACCAAGTCCATCTGGAATAGTTCTGAGATACTGAGTCTTAAAGTTCCTGGCTCACGCTTAGCAACCTTCACCTTCACAGGAAATGCTGTTCTCCGTGGAGTAACAAATGAGTTTGTATGTTATGGCAATGAATAAATCTAAGTTTTCTTCATCCGAGATTGTATTAATCCACAAACTGATCACTGGTGGACTTGGTCCACTCTGGTTGTGAGCCCTTCATATAGAAGCAGAGTTCTAATAAATGTGAGCAATTTCTGTGTGTTGGATATTGATAGTGAAATCAATTCAGAGTAATTTACAATTCGTATGCAATCAGCTTATCGATATTTTAGCAAATGGTACATCTATATAACATGTCCAAATATTTTTTTCGCAACTGTTTGAGCACAATCGTTCTATTTCAAATCATATTTATCATACTAGTCAATGTAGGAATAGAATTAGCTTATTTCCGCAGTAACCAGACAACTTAAAGTCATCCCGGGCACTACATGCACGTGCAACTTGTAAACAGACATGGCAACATCGTCCCGTTACCATGGTTACGCGCCTCTCGTGATTGGTTGAGTTTAATGGTTGCCATGGTAACATCCTAAAGGCATCATAACATGTCAGGTCGGAAGTAGTTTTGGACACAGCATAGTCTCAGTTTGAGAAAAAGGAAATAGGTACTACTGGACCACACTTATTACTGTACTACGAAGTACAATAGTACAACACCATCGTGTAAGTCATAAACTGAGACATACAGGGAGAGAACAGAATCGAGAAATAATTATATAATCAAATCATTGTTAGAATATCATTTTTCTGGAAGAGATAATATTGAAACAAGGGAAGTTTCAAATAAAGAGATACTTACGCCATCACAGGCAATTTTTCATAAAATAATCTTAAAACGCGAGCTTTCAGTGCATCCTGGTATGGACAATATAAATGGTTATGTGGTGCGAAATAAACTTTTCTGTTGGCCGTGACTGCTGCTGTCGGAAAAAAAAGAACAATGTGTCTACTGAAGGAGTCAGCGACCTGAAAAATGTTTCCAGGGGAATTTTAACACATATTTCTTCAGTTGAGCATAATATGCTTGCTTCATCACATTCAGTCACTGAAACAAACTCACAGCATAGCAACTTTTTGGTGAGTGACATTTTTCATTAATAATAATAATAATAATAATAATAATAATAATAATAATAATAATACTATAGTAATAACACCCTACCCCATCATCTCCTGGCCTAGTTGCCTCATGAGCAGGGAAAGGAAGTTCATGCCCTAAAAACGTGAAGAATATGTATGCATTTATGCCGTAAAAATAGATAAATATGCTACAAAATATGCATTATCACTATCAGTCTGAGATTATTTTAACAGAATGATAAGGTATAGGTAACTTACGTTCAGTCTATGGATTTTGAAGTGCTTGCCTCACTGCTGAATGCTCCATTTTTTGCTGTTACAGTTCACAACTAAGCAGTGACGTGTGTTTTCTGTTATCATTCTTCGCCTGTCTCAGCATAGCTTTATAGCTCGAAAAACTTCGTTCTACGTCACAAGAAGTAAGAGGAGCTTGCACAAAAGCTGTGAGCTATTCTATAGAAAATTTTGTTGGTTTTTGGGGTGTTTTTCCTTCGAGAATATCTTGAATTTCTTTAAGTTGATAAAAGCCAGGGTTTTTGGAGAGAATATTTGCTGTTTTCTCGTTCACTTTATCTCCAACATTTCCTGGAACTGATATGAAATTGGATATTGTTCTATCCAAATCTGCTAAAGACTGCAGTAAAGGAATACCAATTGCTAACTTGAGAGGCTCCCTATGAGGGCGTCATCGTTACGTTAAAAATTCATAAACGTAAATTAGTCGTGTTTACGAGGTTACACACTTTTAAAAATGGGGGAAAGACAAATAAACATACATAATATGCATTTTCCCTGCATAAATGTTGCAATATGATGCTTTTATAAATAAAGGTAAAATATGCACTTTTATGCAGAATAAAAGTAATATCATTGTATTCAAAAATTTGTGATTCATTTAGATAATCTTTCAGCATATTCACACAACAATAGAGAACGATAATATGCAAATGCATGAATTTCCTTTCCCTACTCATGAGTGATTCCTTATTGGTATCACTTATGATGTTCATACCTGTCTTCGGACAGTTGACTAAACAAACGACAGTAATACCGATAATAATAATAGACTAATAATAATAATAATAATAATAATAATAATAATAATAATATCTTGAACTGGAGATAGTTGGGTTTGCAGTGAAAGATCTGCCCTTGGGCAGAAGGCTATGAATGAATGAATAATAAACATTCTATGTGAGGTACTACAGTACTAAACCAGTTACACAAAGCGTAACCGAGGATTTCATTCACCGGTCTCTACTGCTGTTAACGTTTCGAAATGTATTTTTCCAGCACTACTTAATTACGTAATAAGGAAGTAAATTCCAGAGCGCATGCTTTACGTTTATTGTAAAGGACTATATCAGTAAGGAAGCAATCGCGAGTTTACGATGACACGAGTACAGCCACCTCAGAGTTAACTCAGTCTGTGATCAGGTCAGTTTTCTCCAGCGCGTCTGGATGTCCTTGAGCGTCTGCAGACTTCTCGTGAGACGTGTTTGTGTGTGTGTGTGTGTGTGTGTGTGTGTGTGTGTGTGTGTGTGTGTGTGAGAGAGAGGATGGCTTTTGGCAGCGAAATCTTTAGGAGAGAACTTGAGTGATGATTGTGCATCGCAATGCTGGTTGACGTAGAGTGTAAAAATGACAGTTCAAAAAATGAATATACATAACATGTTTTGATACAGCTACTTAAAAATAGTTTTTATACATACTGTGTAAGCTATAAATTCTAATGAGAAAATACGTGTCATTTCACATGTTATTGTTCATGTCTGACACAAGCAAATTATTATTATTATTATTATTATTATTATTATTATTATTATTATTATTATTATTATTGTATAGAGAAGAGTAGGGAAACATTTATTAGGAAGGCTAGGACTCTCATAGGGTAAACCAAAGTTGATTGTTGTTGTTTTTATTATTATTATTATTATTATTATTATTATTATTATTATTATTAAATAGAGGGATTTTATTAACAGATTAATATGGTAAAATAAGAAAATTACAGTAGGCATAAGAGGGGAAGTGAAAGGGACGCACAAATCCCCGCCCATGTCCTTTTCGCTGACACCGCCTTATAAACAAACGCAGAGTAAGGCTCTGTGCATCAGTGGTGGAATTTAAGCGACCAGCTAGAGCCGAAAGTTCGTAAAAGCTATGATGCCCACTGATACAATCCGTCACTGACCTTCATGCCTGCCCATACCGTACCGAAACATTATTGTCTCAGCTGGGGAAGGTGGGAGTTAAAGGGTGGTCTGCAGTGACTCAATCGAGTTATTTACGCCCAGGCCTAGGATAGTCATTGATAAATATGACAGAATACTAAGACTAATAAAATGGACTGTTACAAGCATAGATGAAGAAAAGGGATAGCAGATATATCAACGAAAGATCGGAAGTGTGTTATGAAGAGTGATAAAGAGGTTTATATAATGAGTTAGTTATTATTTCAGATAGGGAAAACTGTAATAAATCATTTAATGAGGGCTATCAAGGTTTTATTATCAGAAGGCAATCGTACGGTTGAAGTGTGCAAAAAAAAATTTAAAGTGATTTGTAGTGTAGAATAGTATATTACGATACAAAGTTGGGAAATGCTTTTTGCAAAATGGAGCAAAAGTTTGAAAAACAAGCAAAGCGAGTTTTCATTTTCCGAGATTTTGTAATGCATTTCACAAACGTGAACAACATTTCTTTTTACATGATCATATTTTTAAAATTGCAAATACAATAGGTAGGCCTATATTTTGCATTGAAAATTTAGAACAATATTATTCCAAAGCCTTCGCAAAACTATACAGTAATGGTAACTAAGTAACAATAAGTGCACTGTAATGGGTCTATTTCAGTATAGTTTTGTGTTATGAAGAACAGCTTCCCTAGCAACAAGTTTCTGTGTGGGAATTCTAACTTTTAAGGCCTAATAACAATATGTAAATACCCATACATTATACAACAGAAAACACAATCGTGCAAAAATAAAATTTCCAGCTACTCTTGATGATGCTTGCAGCGCAAGCTTGAGTTGATGAGGGTACTAGTAACAATAGACTGTGCCGGTACTGTTTCACATTGTATGTGATGAGGCGATAATAGCGATCCTAGTGGTTAGCAACTATCTATGGATGCATATTCCCTATGTACTGAGCTTCGTGACTGTATATACTAGACTGTGGTGCTACTACGTTCCCTGTTCGTGTAATACTGGAACCGAACCATCGTCAGGAGATCGACACGCCACGCGGATGACAGAGTTTGTGTCTCGTCATTAACACCGTATTTGCCCGAGTATAGGCCGCACCCAATTTGGAGGCAATACTTTTGGAGAAAAATACATTTCTAAGAAGCAAGACAAAGTCAAGCATGCGGTGTCTTGAAATTGCGGTATGGCAACATTGTAAATACCTGAGCTCGCAGTAGCCGCAGGGCGGTACCGCTCATTTTATTTGTGGCGAAAACTTGAATGAAGAATTTGACCTGACATTGTCACAATGTGTTCATTCAAGTTTGCATCCATAATTTCTTGCGATGTAGAGAGGTCATTAACTGCCTACAAAAAACATATTGACTGACAAGCGCAGGAACCTTACAGAAACCAATTTAGGAAAATTGTTAGGTTGCTAACTGTGCAAAAGAAAGTGAAGTGAAATAAGACATTTGGAACAAAAATGAAAGTGCATATTTTAATGTATTTTTCGCTTCATCGTGCATGTTTCATAGTTTGATAGCGCGTGAATGCATGCATATTTTGGGATTTTATAGTGCATGAAATTCTCGTCTATAGTGACTATATACAGTGTACCAGTTGTTTTGTTTAGTCAACTGTCTGAAGACAGGTCTGAACCTCACAAATGATATCAAGAAGACACAACTTATGAGGCAACTAGGCCAGGAGATAATTGGGTAGGGTGGCTAATTAATTCTTAATAATTGTCTGTGGCTGAAAAACAGTTCATTACTTGTTTCTTAACAATGTATTCTGTTTTAATGCATTATTATTATTATTATTATTATTATTATTATTATTCTCATCATTATTTGAGAGTTTATTATTATTATTATTATTATTATTATTATTATTATTATTATTATTATTCACAGCTTATTTCATTCCATTAATTATTCACACTTAAATCTTACAGCAAATTGTATTTATTTATGCTCGACCATGTCGACATGTAGTAATTGTACACCTGGTAGCAGTCCTTTAATGTATGTCATTAAAGTACATGTGTTCAGCCAATGACAACTCAGCTTTGTACCGTTATAAAACCGCAAGTATCGATTATTCTCGGATATGCAATCGAAAGAGAATTAGCAAAAAGTCACGGAGGCTGGAAATCCAATACTGTCGCAGAAGGTTATGTTCTGTTACTATAATAATTAGCGTTAATTGTAAATAATATTCAAATAAATTCAATTTGTCATCTCGTTTTTCAATGTCGAATTCAATAATCAAGGTTATATCAAGTTTAACGGGATTACATCAAGGTCAATGACATTATTGTTCCTCGGAAAAAATCAATACTTTCGCGTCTGCGCACATCTCACAATTCACGACCTAGAACAAGGTCACTTCCGATCTTGTCAGATACAAATAAAATGTATACATCTGAATAATTTCAAGTTAGAAATATGATCGAGCATAAAAAGTCGTATGAAACTTGCCTACAATGGTAATTAAGACGCTCGTATGAATATTATGAAACTCGCTTGCGCTCGTTTCATAAATAACCATACTTGCGTCTTAATTACTATCATTATAGGCTCGTTGCATAATGTACTATTATCCATTACCCTAATTTCTGTATAGTTGTTACACACAATCATAGGGATTTCCTCGAATGACCTGACACTTTTTCCCTTAAAATTATTTAGATTTCAATGAAACTGAATTTCAGAGTTGTGTCATTTGGCTTACGGGCTTGGAGATCACGAACCTTCCGATATTCCTATTGGCTTCAAGGCTCCGTTAAGGAGGCCTACCTTTTGTTTGTCTTTATGAACGGCGTCAGTTGAAGGGTAGTAAAATCCATTTGTCGTACAGGCAGAGAAATAAGCAAGTATTCGCATGATCAAATAAGGACTGGCGTCTTTCCGCTCGCAGTGCTGCAGTGCGAGTTTTGTTCTGGTGAACTTGAAGTTATTTTTAAAGAAGCGATTATGGCCCCCACACAGGATGAGTTGCATGGTTGCGGATATTGTTATTGTTGCCTTGACTAAGATAACAATAATTTCATTATGTAATTACTCTGGTATTCTGTGTCGGTTCCACTCTTTATGTAAAAACCTATTAAGCAGAACGTCGCGAGGCATTTTAAATCGTGGGACTCGCTTGCACGCTGAGCACAAGAAGAGAGAGTTTGGAGACACAACATTCTCAGTAATTTTCTACGTATGCACTCACAGATGTGGTAAGTCATTTTGTTAAAATGCATTGTAACGTTCTGAAAATGTGTAGGTCACTTTACACGTTTCTAAAGACGATATCTTTTATGCCTATTCATCGTTATTTGAGATAATGTTAATGACTTTAATATCTGAAGGTCAGTGAGTTTCTAGAGAGAAACCCTGAATCTTAATCAGCTTTCGCTCGTTGCTACAAATTACTTTTGTGAACGATGGAAACTGCGGTTTTAGTACTTACTGTTAAGTGATAACTAGCACTATTACAGTAGTTACCGACACAGTGCGATTCGGGTTCGTTTCCGGGAGAAGGAAAGTGAATATTTTTCCCTTCGGCAATTAGTGAATGAGTTGTGGATTTTCCAGCCCAAAAGTGTGAGAACTTACTTACTTACTGGCTTTTAAGGAACCCGGAGGTTCATTGCCGCCGTCACATAAGCCCGCCATTGGTCCCTATCCTGAGCAAGATTAATTCATTCTCTATCATCATATCCCACCTCCCTCAAATCCATTTTAATATTATCTTCCCATCTACGTCTCGGCCTCCCTAAAGGTCTTTTTCCCTCCGGCCTCCCAACTAACACTCTATATGCATTTCTGCATTCGCCCATACGTGCTACATGTCCTGCCCATCTCAAACGTCTGGATTTAATGTTCCTAATTATGTCAGCTGAAGAATACAATGCTTGCAGTTCTGTGTTGTGTAACTTTCTCCATTCTCCTGTAACTTCATCCCTCTTAGCCCCAAATATTTTCCTAAGCACCTTATTCTCAGACACCCTTAACCTATGTTCCTCTCTCAAAGTGAGAGTCCAAGTTTCACAACCATAAAGAACAACCGGTAATATAATTGTTTTATAAATTCTAACTTTCAGATTTTTTGACAGCAGACTGGATGATAAAAGCTTCCCAACCGAATAATAATAGGAAAGTGTGAGAACAGACAAAATTATTCTCTGAGTTGAACACATGACTGTAAAACATGCGTAAATCGTAACTGGCCAACCAACGACCTTGCTTGCTTTTCCATACCTGCTGCTATATGGAGTATCTTGATTCTTGCGACATTTTTGTGTTTTTTATTTGCCACAGTGTGAATTTGTTTCTTGAAATAAATTGTTTTTCCTGTAATGAAATATGGTGTTTTCGCTGTTATATCTAATCTTCTAAAATAAATGACTCATATTTGTTCGTTTACAATCTTTTATTTTAGATAGTCTACTTAGCTTCAGGAAACGTACAAATAAAAAAAAAATGAAGTCTATTTCGCCTTTATTTTGAAATATTATGACGATTTTGTTTGTGGTTTTAATTAACGTTAATAAAAGAGGTAAATAGTCCTATTTTTATGGTCGCCATGAACGCAGCGACCCAAGATATACCAGCTTCAATGTTGAGAAGAAGCGTCGGAGGTTTGAGCTCCGATAAGGTTTGGATAGTAAGTCCGTTGCCTATGCAATGTTCTGTGTGAAGCCTAGATGTCAGGCAAATTTGAGAGTGAAAAGCTAAAAAAAATTGTTTAACGGTAAACCCCGACAAGCACAAAGAAAACATTACATATTATTATTATTATTATTATTATTATTATTATTAT
This sequence comes from Periplaneta americana, assembly GCF_040183065.1. Taxonomy (NCBI): domain Eukaryota; kingdom Metazoa; phylum Arthropoda; class Insecta; order Blattodea; family Blattidae; genus Periplaneta; species Periplaneta americana. The sequence continues at coordinate 101,471,593 of NC_091133.1, forward strand.
TAGGGCTAGGATTTTGATGACCTATAAATCATGAAAAAATGTCCTAAAAACAATGCATTTATGAACTAAAAATCTTTCAAAAATGCCCTAAAAATTGATCTTACATAATTGGCTTAGTAGGAATATTAATATTTAGATCAGTAATTAAATTAAATTCTAGTACCAACATTCAAGTTTATTTAATTTTACATAATTTTTCTAAGTAGTACACTTTAATGAATTATTTTACCTGATGTAGTTCCAAGTAGTCCACCACAAGGCCACTATCCGGAACTAGCAGGTATAGAGGAGTCTATATTGAAGAAGTGGTTGGACTGATCCATTACGTGGGGGTGTACTACGTTAAAATGACAATATTTGTGTAAAACACGATTAAAATAATATACAAAATAATGGGTATTAATTGGAAAAAAATATGTAGAGAAAATATCAAAGGAAATAAATAATATTTTACATTAATAATGGGAATTTACGGCCAAAATTAAATGAAAATACCCCAGAAATGACCGAATAAAACAAAAAATGCTCTTATGAGTTGTAAGAGATCAAAAATGCAAAAAAAAATGCCCTAACAAATATGTTTTAAAATATTCAGATTATCACATAACATAGAAATACTAAAGCAGCAAGTTTCTGGCTTACTAGAAAAAAGATGCAATTTCATCAAAATCCTAGCCCTAATTATTATTATTATTATTATTATTATTATTATTATTATTATTACATTTGTGTAGGTTGGGAAAGACTACATAACAGATTTATATAAATCTATGGCAATACTTACCCTTACACATGCATCAAAGACGTTTATTTCTTTTAATTGGTTTATTTTATGACGCTTTATTAACTGCGATGATTTTCTAGCGTCTAAGTGAAATGAAGGTGATAATGACAGCGAAATGAGTCCAGAGTCCAGCGCCTACACAACATTTGCTCTTATTGGATTAGGGGGAAACCTCGGAAAAAAACCTCAACCAGGTAACTTGCCCCAACCGGGATTTAAACCCGAGCCCGATAGTTTTACGATCAGACATGCTAATACTCCACAACGGCAGACATTTATTTTCATAATACAAGCTGGAGAAATGAAATTCCTTAGATCCACAACTGGGAGACAAGAATTATAAAATAATACAATAGAATCTCCATTAACTGATCATCGGATTATCCAACAATCTTCTCACTGTTCCCCCCAAATTAATTACGAAAACAGAGTTAAAATTCGACCTGCATGTGAGGCTAGAAGTATGAGTGGTAATGACGGTAGTGGAAAGAAAGAAGAGACTGTACCAGAATCATGAGTTGCACTACTTGCACTACAAACCTCACTTCGATCAGCTGAGACTCTTGTGGGGGTTTTGGGGTAAAAAGATGACACTTCATTCTCGGACATTGTTTTACTTCGAAGAATTAGAATGAACATCAGAAAAAAATTGCTGGTAGGCCTTAGTACAGTTCAGAAAAAAGTGACAAACTCCTTTCAAAGAACAAACAAAACGGCTTATCTGTCTTTTTCGATTGAACGCTAATCCCCTCCTCTGCATTATGACGGATAATAAAGGTTCTACTGTACCAGCTAAGGCCGGGATTACGATCGACGTTCGTTTGCGTTACGTTACGTTGCGGTGAAGTACGTAGAAGTTCGACAAATGCATGGTCCGTGTATTTCATTACGATCAACGTTAGAATGAACGAACGCATGACGGCGTTGTTTCAACATTGCCAAGGTCAAGCTTTCACAAACGCAAAGAAACGTAAGCTGAACGTCAACCAATCACGAATCAGAAGCCCTTCATATGTTTTCACCTCTTCTTTCGTTGTAGATGCGCCATATTGCTCTGAAATATTAAATAAAATCATATTAATTAAAAATGACATAATACGAGAAACGATCTTTGATTGAATATGTCACGTCACATGAATATATTTCCTCTATATGGCATAAAACACATTTTGTTTAAAATTAAACATTATAGGCGACAAACATGAAAGCCTTCATAACACCTAATTCAACAATAATTGTATTTCGTATCTCTCCGTAGCGTAATGGTCAAGAGACTGGTTGTGGTGTAGATGGGCTCTGGTTCGAGCCTTGGTTGAACTTATTTTTTTTTATCTTTTAATAATTTATTTACATTATTTTAGATACGTTATTTTATTTTGACCCGAAATAAAGGAGCTTTTACCTCACAAATAATACATTCGTAATTCGCACTAGTCCAGCTATTTAGTAGGGAAAACTGAACATTTTTTTTTTATTTTTGCTGCTACCTAGAGGACTCAAACTGAAGTAGATTGTAGAGAAAGTCGCTCAGTAGCTCTGGTCGTAATTTCGGTTTGATTTATTGCAAAGTGTGAGTTCTGTGGACGAAACAATTTTTTTAGTACCAGAAGTAAACATTTCGTTCATTGATACATGTTTTCTAATACAAAACCAAGAAATAAAATGTCAATCAGAGAAGCCTACTCTGGTTTATGATTGTAAATACATTTTAAATGTGATTGTCAGTTTTTACAGCTATACGAGTATTCCCACCTATATTCCATGTGTTCCAACTTACAAAAGGGTATATTCCAAGGTACATGAACCTGTTGTACCTTCGAACACATTACATATCCCTTCATTTTATTTTTTCCATTCTTAATAGATCTGTAAAACACGAAAATACATACAGGAAGTTGTAAAGGAAACTTCAATAATTATTTCAAACTTTTTTCATTTAAAAAATGTCATTTCTCAAAATTAAAAAAAAAATGTGAAAAGTGTTTCAAGGTACAACAGTCTTACCTAGTATATGCTTTTATTATTATTATTATTATTATTATTATTATTATTATTATTATTATTATTATTATTATTATTCTATATTATTCTGTCGTAAAATATTTTTGTAATACCGGTAGGCCTATTTTATTTGTCTCAAAGTTACCATAAAATTCAATATTTATCGTAATCAGCTGACTGACTGACATGTGCATTTCAGTACTCATTATGGCCGGCAGAGCGTGATAGTTGTCACGAACGTCGATCATAAAACATAGCCTCTGAACGTTCGATAGAAATTCAACGTACAGATGAACTCAACGTAACGTAAAGCAAACGAACGTCGATCGTAATCCCGGCCTAAGTGAAAATATAACGCATGCAAGAAAAACAGAAATTATACATAGATGCAAGAAAAACAGAAATTATACATAGATAGAATGTCTAAAATACCAAGGCGGAAAAAGCCTGGACAGACCATACATGGAGCCGGAACGGATTAAATAGTCCAAGCCGTCAAAAAGAAGAAGAATAATTACAGCCGTGACTGTGTGATGTGATGACCATGCCAGAGCGGAGTCATATTAGCCTACATCCGGGAAGAACGCACACAAAACACCGTAACTTTCATTCTGAAGGTCTTAAGAGGAAAAACTGACAAAATGGCGGTGTATTCGAAATAGTCAATTGCCTTTTTATTATTTCTGACATGAGCGATAATGATTAGAAAAATATGTAAATATATCCTTTAAAGCAATTATTAAATTAATTAAATTATTTTATTTAACGACGCCGCAACTGCCGAGATTATATCAGCGTCGCCGGTGTGCCGGAATTTTGTCCCGCAGTTCTTTTACATGCCAGCAAATCTACAGACACGAGCCTGACGCACATTTAAATGTCATCGGCCTGGGCTGGGCTCGAACCCGCAACCTCGGGCACAACAGCACTATACCGACTGCGCCACACAGGCAACTTAAGGGGAGTGATGGGTGAAATTTTTATTTTTTTTTTTACATTTTTCAAGCTAAGTCCTTGATTTTTGTACACATAACCACTATGTGATAGATAATGACGAGATGATTACCTGACATTCTCCTAGGAAAAACCCAACCAGGTAATCAGCCCAAGCGGAAATCGCCCGAGTGCAACTCCGAATCAACAGGCAAACGCGCTGCCACCTGAGCTACTTCGATGGCCCATATTTTAATATTAAAAGTACAGCCGTCACATTTTTCTCTAGTATTGTATTACTACTCAATTATTATTTTTCTTTTAATCTTTTCAACTCCCTTAAATGACGCCACTATTCACAGCATCAAATGCAAAGACTTCACTAAAATTAATATACTGGCCATGTCACCTCTGGTTATCTCATTGATTCATTCATCCATAGCGTTCTGCCCAAGGGCAGATCTTTCACTGCAAACCCAGCATTCTCCAGTCTTTCCTATTTTCTGCCTTCCTCTTTGTCTCCTCATATGATTCCTATAAGTTATCTTAATGTCGTTATCTGATATCTTCTTCTACCACGAGCTATTCTCCTGTTCACCACTTCTTCCAGCTTCCACTGCAACCTTCAGAAGGCAGTTTTTTCTCAACCAGTGATCCAGCCAATACCTTTTCTTCTTTCTGATCAGTTTCAGCATCATTCTTTCTTCACCCACTCTTTCTAACACAGCTTCGTTTCTTATTGTCTGTCCATTTCACACATACCATCCTTGTCCATATCCACATTTCAAATGCTTCTTGTTGTTTCTCTTCACTTCGTCGTAATGCCCATGTTCCTGTCCCATAACAATGCTACACTCCACACAAAGCACTTCACTAGTCTCTTCCTTAGTTCTTTCTCCAGAGGTCCGCAGAAGATACTCCTTTTTCTATTAAAGGCTTTCTTTGCCATTGCTATTCTCCTTTTGACTTCTTGGTAGCCGCTCATGTTACTGCTTAAAGTACACCCCAAGTATATGAAGCTGTCCACTTGCTCTACTGCCTCATTTAGAATTCGCAATAATTCTTTACTCTCCTTCCTATGACCGTGATCTTCGTCTTGTTGGCATTTATCTTCATTCCATACTGCTGTCATTTAGCTCTAGTAGAATATCCCTTAGTATCATCTCCTCTTCCGCTAACAACGCCATGTCATAAGCAAATCTTATACGCTTTATTCTTCATCCTCCAAGTAGATGTTGAACAGGGTAGGTGATAAAGAGCATTGATAGTAATTAAAAATAACATTCGAGTTGAAATCATCTATACTAATAATAAATCTGTAGCCGAAATTTTTCTGGTAATTTTCGATTTTCCAAAAATAATTGGTCCCAACATATATAATTAACCATCCTGAAACCGAAAATCGCATTTTTGAAATTTTTGTTTGTATGTCTGTCTATAGGTTTGTTACCTTTTCACGCGATAATGGCTGAACCGATTTATATGAAAATTGGAATATAAATTAAGTTCCTTGTAACTTAGATTTTAGGCTATATGGCATTCAAAATACTTTATTTAAAAGGGGGGTTATAAGGGGGCCTGAATTAAATAAATCGAAATATCTCGCTTATTATTGATTTTTGTGAAAAATGTTACATAACAAAAGTTTCTTTAAAAATGATTTCCGATAAGTTTTATTCTTTACAAAATTTTGATAGGACTGATATTTAATGAGATAAATGAGTTTTAAAATTAAAATAACGCCATCTAAGGCGGTGAAATGAATAAAGAACAAATGACTTCGTCTATAAGGGGCCTTGGACAACAACAATCGAAAGCTATTAAACATAGCCTACAGATAATGTTTCTGTGTTTGTATGAAATCAGAAGCTAAATTAACCGATTTGTATAATTAATTATTATTTCACCATTGGAAAGTGTAGTTTCTCTAGATGGACATAATGCTATAATGTTATTACAGTAACTTCTGAGTAAATCGAGGACAGGTAAGATTAAAATAGCTTCTTATGCACAGAAAATTTGATAGGCTATTTTGTACATTCGTTTTCTGTATTTCTTAAAATAATATTTATGTACACTCATTTTAATCTCAGAGAATTAACGAACAACGAGAGTGTATTGATTTAGTATGCAGTAATAGTACGTTAGCTTAGCAATCCATTATTTTATAATTCAAATTTTAACTATGCTCAATTGAATCGTGTTAAAATACATAAAATATATATGCAATAAATGCAATGCAAAAAAAAAAAAATTGGGTAATGAGCGAAGCAGATTATCTTGCGCTGTTGTAAAAGTTGTTCCCTGGATCAAACGTCCTATTTTAATTATGTAATTACTTTATACTTATTTCTAACAGGTGCAGCGGAGCGCACGGGTACGGCTAGTCGTTAAATAAAATAATGAACAGTTCAAGTATCATTGCTCTGTTTCGGTTGAGTTCCAGTCTTCTCATATGGCAGAATGCCAGTTCATTGAACATACTGTACTCCAGGTTGACTGTGTTACCTGGCAGAAAAATGCACGCCCACGTTTAGGGGGAAGAACAATAAAACCACTCGTAAATTTGAGGCCATTGTTCATTCTATTCCGGTCTGTAGTCATGTTGCGAATGCAATTCGAAACGTGCTTGAGGGGTAGAGCTGGCATTTCGGTATTTTACTCGTATACTGGAGTGAATCTTAACGCGTTGTATGAACAAAGCTGAACGTTCTATGTAGCTCGTATCTCAGGCTTGCGTAATATAAACGCTGTGATGAAGTGTAAATGGTCTGACAAGTCAATTGAGGGGGGGGGGAGCAAGGTCGTAACATGTAGGCTCTACTGATATTGCAGATTATCTCATATAATTCTGTGTAGGTCACTCTGTTTTGTACGAACTGTTTTAATATACAGGGTGTTTAAAAATACGGGGCATAATTTCAGGTATGTATTTCCCACATGTAGACAATCAAAATAGTTCATTACAACATGTGTCCGGAAATGCTTTATTTCCGGGTTATGGCCTTCACAACATTGAAATTCACCGGAACGTTTTTCTTTCCGCAGGTCGTTGCCGTCAAAGGAGACATTACGAGGGCACTCTGACAGTTCATTCCGAGGCGAAGGTTACATTCAGCGTTGTGTAGGTGTTAGACTGTGCGACATATATTCAAATCAAGAGCTGGCAGAGATACACTTCATGTACGGTAAGGCGGACGGCAATGCTGCGCTGGCTCGTCGTTTGTACCAGGAGAGGTACCCACAGCGACAATGTCCAGATCGGAAGACATTTGTACGACTCCATTACCGTCTGTGCGAGTATGGAAAATTTAACTCTCCTGGTTTGGAAAGGGGACGACCAAGATCTACAACTCCAGAAGTACAGGAGGAGATTCTGGAGGCTGTGAACATGACTCCGTCTATCAGCACACGAAGGGTAACGTTGCAAGTCAATGTTCCTCATACGACTGTCTGGAGACTGTTGAAAGAGTATCAATTGTAGCCTTATCATTTGCAACGTGTACAGGCCCTGTCACCAGCAGATTACCCTGCACGAGTTAGGTTCTGTCAGTGGTTCTTGCAGCAGTGTGGTGTAAATCCGAACTTTCCTGCCTTAGCATTATTTACAGATGAAGCACAGTTCACACGAGATGGCATAACAAATTTCCACAATCAGCATGTATGGGCGTATGAAAACCCACGTGCAACTGTTCCATCTCATCACCAGGTGCGGTTCTCCCTCAACATGTGGGCCGGTATCATTGGTGATCGATTAGTTGGACCCCATGTACTTGTAAACAGACTTACGGGGCAGGCATACACAAACTTCCTGGAAAACACCATACCTCATGTTTTAGAAGACACTCCACTGATCAATCGTCAACACATTCACTTCTTGCATGATGGCGCTCCTGCACACTTCAGTCGTACGGCTCGCCGGTACTTGGATCGAAGGTTTCCTGATCGATGTATAGGTAGAGGTGGCCCAGTTGCTTGGCCTCCACGCTCACCTGATCTGAACCCTCTCGATTTCTACTTGTGGGACCATTTAAAATCATTGGCTTATTCGTCTCCGGTGCCTGATTTGGAATCCCTTCGGAATCGAATTGTGGCATGTTCTGAGGACATACACAATACTCCTGGAGTTTGGGATCGTGTTCGCAGGTCAATGAGACATCGATGTGAGGTCTGTATTCAAGCAGGAGGTGGACATTTTGAACGTCTTCTGTAATGACAACGACCTGCGGAAAGAAAAACGTTCCGGTGAATTTCAATGTTGTGAAGGCCATAACTCGGAAATGAAGCATTTCCGGACACATGTTGTAATGAACTATTTTGATTGTCTACATGTGGGAAATACATACCTGAAATTATGCCCCGTATTTTTGAAACACTCTGTATAACACAACTATGTATCTACTGTATATCCATTTTCTTTTGTGATGAAGTTTGTTGGAATAACTTCTATTAGAGTAGGTGGGTTAGTTAGTAAAAGACCTGAGTCCTTTAAACAACCAACGGCTGCCAATACTTAAGTTTATTAATCAATCTTTAAATACAAGGCGTAGTACAAGTGAAATGAAGATCATTATGATTATTCGTTGCCACGTGAGCCACTCGTCGCCCTCCCCAACACTTCTGCTGATTGCAGAGCTATAATAATAATAATAATAATAATAATAATAATAATAATAATAATAATAATAATAATAATAATAATAATAATAATGATTCTCCAACGATCGCCGCACACGGTTTTATCGGCTCGCACCAATGACACTACGGTGACCTTTGAAGTCCGCGTGATTCGCGTCTACTCGATGGCGTACCCACGCCGTGGCCAGTGCGATGACCTGCCTTTGGACTTTGACAGATAATCCTTTAGTCATTACCTCAGTACATACATGATTCAAATTATAAATTTTAGGTCAAGTCTGCACGAGTTATGAGGGTGGAATACATTTTAGATCTACAGTATTAATAATGTCTAAACATTAATTACAATCATACCAATTATGTCCCTACAGTAAGTGGGCGCTTATCACACTTTCTTTCTACCAGTTGAATTAATTATCAAATCAGGTGCTGCTATTTTCATGTACAAAGTTATTAACAACTTAATTCATAGCAATATTATATTTCAGTTTAATAAAGATATACATATTTATTTAATAACACAAAAAGAAAATTATTTTTTCCCCCCTCAACATGACTCAGTAACTTATGGAACGAAAGGGATTAACCATTTTTTAATAACTTTCAACCAACTTCCTTTAGAATACAGAGTTTTACAAAATTCCCGGTGTTCAAGGAATTGTTTGAAAATACGTTTTTTGGGAAGATTGTTTATTTTAATTCCCAGTTGATTTATTATTTCATGGTTTCAAACTTTTTCTTCTTTCTGCCCAAAACTTTATGTTACCTTACTGTTTGCTTCCCTTCTTTAATTCTTGAGATATTGGCCCGGTTTCTTCAATCTTTGTTAAAATGCACCTAACATACCGTTAATTCATTGTAAGTTAAAATTATAAATTGCTGTTAAAAATATTGCGTTTCGTCAACTTTACATTTCACATTTTAACATTCTGTTTGTTAACTCTTTGTTAGGACCAGAGATTCTAGAGTTTAACCATAATCTGTAACCAAGTACAGGCTCAATTCTGTTTTCTGAACTCTGACAATTGCAATTCTCGCTTGTTTCCGTGGTTTGATTCAGAGAAGATAGAAGTCTTTCTATTCTCTCAGGTTTAATTTATGCTTCTTTCCATCGTCTGTATCACAGTAGCGTGAAGCGGCGTATTGGTATTGCTGTTGTGAAATGGAAAACATTGAAACGAAATGAAATCGTGGACTAATTTCTCTTCGTTTGAGAGAAGCCTTCTGCTGAAAATAATTTCGCAGTTTATCCCAATTATTGAGAATAAACAAACAAACGGATCTATGTTGAAAGCGAAAAGTGAGGCTTGGCAGAAAATAGCCTATGCCTTTGTATGAACTTTTGTTCTGTCGAATCACTGAAATCATCCGCTCTGTTTATGTATTCATTTACACATCAAAAAGAAAATATTTGTCTAGTCTAGAATGCGTTCAGATTGATGACTGTTCCTACACCTGTGGAGTAACGGTTAGCGCGTCTGGTCGCGAAACCAGGTGGCCCGGATTCAAATCCCGGTCGGGGCAAGTTACCTAGTTGAGGTTTTTCCGCGGTTTTCCCTTAACCCAATATGAGCAAATGCTGGTAACTATCGGTGCTGGACCTCGGATTCATTTCACCCACATTATCACCATCTCATTCTGATGATAAATAACCTGAGCTGTTGATACAGCGTCGTAAAATAACCTACTACTAGGTATTATACTACTTTATGACTGTTGCAGCATGAGAGACATACGTATGCGTGTGATTATTTTCGCTAATGACACATCATTAACTTTCACTTGTTTAAAACACGTGATTGCTTCGTAACAGACAATACAGCTGACGGGTCCGCGATTGGGTAAGCCTGCCATGGCCTATGGACACGTATCGCAGCTCTTTACATACACGCAAAATGCTTAAACAATTGCGTTGACGTTACAACTGATTGTAATTTGTTTCAAACCCAGGTCTGTTATCTTTGATAAGATAAAAAAAGGGGGCAGGGAAATCAACAAGATTTCGAGTGTTGTATGTTAAAAACGAAGTGAAAATGCTATCTCCATCTACGTAATTTGAGATTAAAACAGCGGTTTTAAATTATGATAGTGTATCGTCACTGTACTAGATGTAGATCTTGTTAAACAAAGTTCGTCAGTCGTAATTGGAGATTCCTCGAAGTGAACAACAGTGTTTCTGTCTTCCGAAGTCTTCATAATTATCTCAGAGGTAGGAAATATTTCCACATCTTGCAAAAGAAATGGGAACCAATAGATACTTAATTAAGTTTACGTTCGTTGGCATAAGTTTTTCCAGTTATAGAAATGTGCTACTGATCCCATTATATTAACGTTCATTAATATGTCAAATGGAACAAATCAAAGGATGACGCATTATTAACAAATTATCGCGCCATAGCGTCGTGATGCAAGGCAACCTGCATAGGATTCGCGTTACGGAATGCACGCTGGTTCGAGTCCTCACGGAAGTTTTTTCATGAAATTTCGGCCAGTGTGTGGGACCAGTATCTACCTAGGATCGTGATGAATTTGGAGAGCTACGATAGATAGCAAAATCCGGTCACGAAAATCAGCTATAAAGGCTGGTTACTAACTACACGATACTTCTGTTGTGGTTGGATGATCGTTCACCTCTGTTGAGTCATGTGGACGTGAGGCTAGCATCTGGCCTTGGCTTACCATGGGCTATCGTGCCATCATGCCATTATTATTATTATTATTATTATTATTATTATTATTATTATTATTATTATTCATTTAGTGTTCTGCCCAAGGGCAGGTCTTTCACTGCAAACCCAACTTTCTCCAATATTTTCTATCTTCTGCCTTCCTTTTTATTTCCTCATATGATCCATATATCTTAATGTTGTCTATGATCTGATATATTTTCTGCCCCGAACTCTTCTCCCGTTCACCATTCCTTCCAGCGCATCCTTCAGTAGGCAGTTTCTTCTCAGCCAGTCTTTCCTCTTCCTGATCAGTTTCAGCATTATTCTTTCTTCACCCACTCTTTCCAACACTGCTCCATTTCTTATTCTATCTGTTCACTTCACACGTTCCATTCTTCTCCATATCCACATTTCAAACTCTTCTATTCGCTTCTCTTCACTTCGTCGTAATGTCCATGTTTCTGCCCCATACAATTATTATTATTATTATTATTATTATTATTATTATTATTATTATTATTATTATTAGAACAAATTAATATTCTTAATTATTTAAACTAGAATTTCCCAATTATATTCCAATGAAAAAAGAAACTGAACTTAAATTTATGCACCTAATTAACAAAGTGAGGGATTAGAGCTGTAGTCTATATGTTTTGTGGACCTGAAACAAAACTTTGATAACAGTAAAAGTAAAAAAAAATAGAGATTGTAGAGATATCTCATAAGACTCATGGCAGACTTCTCGGTTAGAGAACACTAGTGAATATCACATACGTTACAGAAAAAATGGCATAATCAAGTAATGAGAATGCCTGCAACAGAATTAAGACAATTAATCGAACCAAACCTTAACGATAGATAGGCCTATGTCGTAGAACACTGACCATCCAGTGAAGTGGTGAAGGGATAAACTATCATACACATTGTCATGGTTCATGGCCCCTGGTAGAGGGGCAGAGAAGGCCTGATGGCCTTATCTCTACCAGGTTAAATAAATAAATACTAAAATAAATACTAATTATTCACTTCGCAAGCTTTGCTCATGTCGGTTATGCAAGTCTGCATCGATAATTGTTTTGCTTCAGCTTTCATGAAGTTCCGCGTGTGAGAAATAACTGAATAAACGTATAAATCCAGAATTTTCTGTCTGTTATTAAAGCAACTTCTGTAATAATTATGATTGCAAAAGTCATAAGAATCCAATGTTATTTTTTGTGCATTTTTAATTTAAAACGTTCGAAACTGAATTACTCATATTTATTTTTTTACTTGGTTATTTAACGACACTGTATCATCTACGAGGTTATTTAGCGTCGATGGGATTATTGGTGATAGCGAGATTATATTTGGCGAGATGAGGCCGAGGATTCGCCAAAGATTACCTCACATTTGCTTTACGGTTGGGGAAAACTTTGGAAAAATCCCAACCAGGTAATCAGCCCCAGAGGGAATCGAACCCGCGCCCGAGCGCAACTCCGGATCGTCAGGCAAGCGCCTTAGCAGACTGAGCTGCATCGATGGCTCGTATTTGTTTCGGGATTTAAAATATGAACACAGTTCTGTAAGAAAATTTTCAAACAGAACTGCTAATCTCTTTTTTTGGCTATGGTAAACAAGTTAGGGTACTAAATAGTTTCACATGCTTTCAAAATTATTCACTGTCATCGTTCTTTTTCTCCACGTGAGGCTGTATCAAGGTAGAACAACTAGTATTGGTACGGCGATGAAAAATAGACTGTTTTTCGTAGCAGTTACATAACCGAACAGAAACTTTTTCGCTGGATTAGGTAGCAATGAAATACGTAATAGTTAAAATGTCAAATTGCAGTAAGTACATAATTATGGGGAAATCTTTCATATTTATACAAACTAATGCTCAGGTAATTTATGGCGAATAACTGATATTATGTATGTAAACTATAGGAAAACAAATAATACACATCTTGTAAATGTGCGTGAAAACACAAAGGTTAGTCTCCTCATTCCTAGCTGACGTCAGAACTTCGACACGTCATTTTGCACGCCGCGATGGAAACAGATCAAAGTGCAGACCACCAGTGGTGTCTCCCACCTAGACTGCGAGTACGAGCGTACCAAATAAAACATGATTCAGATCAGCGTGTCGTCATCGGTACTGTTAATTCTAAGGAGAGGATTCTTATGTAAATAAATATTTTATGCGAACACAGACACTGCCGAATTAAAAATTCTGCACTACCTTCCTGAATGTTTAAACCGAATCTTATTTTACAATAAAAACAACATGTTTTTGCATTTAAATAAACATCTGAAAATATTTCATAAACACATAATTCACACTTTTCCACAGTGCATATTTTTTCTATTATCATGCCACAAAGTTATTAATTTTAATCTACTTTTCAAAATATTATACAAATAAAAATATACAAATTAATTATTTAAAATGCTAACTAAATAATTTACTGCCTAACAAAGTTGAATGTATGGACATAAATAGAATTATGTGCGCAAACATAAAAAAAAATCCAAAGATCTTTCTGTAAGCTATGCAAAAATAATACATGTCACATGTATGGTTCATGCTGTACATAGAATATACGGAAAATATCCGAATCCTGTTTCCTAACTTGGACAGGTTAGTATCAAATGGGAAAATTGTTCGTTAAAGAAATGATCCTTTTAAACAGGAAAATCCTTAGTAACATACTGTGGTACACGTCATTCATTCATTCATTCATTCATTCATTCATTCATTCATTTAATTTATTCCATAGATCTTACATGGGCAATGAAGCTTTAGGATGTGGAACAAGTCAAAATTTTACAATATTACAATTACAATTTTTACAAATTTTTACAGTTTTACAATTTAGTAATTTTCTACAATTTTTACAATTTTGTGCAATTTTTTACAATATTTTGGCGAGATGTAGTGAGATGAGGTGAGGTCCGAGGATTCGCCAAAATATTACCCGGCATTTGCCTTTTGGTTGGGGAAACCTCGGAAAAACCCAAGCAGGTAATCAACTCAAAGGCGGGTAATCAAATCAAAGAGGTTGATGCCGAGGACTCGCCATAGACCATCCGGCTTCAGACACACGGCTGTGGAAAACCTCGGAAGAAACCAAAGGGGGATTCAACCCAAACCCGAACACAGCTCCGGATCAGCAGCCCAGCGAGTCTGCCAACTGAGCTACATCGATGGCTCTACTAAAAGTATACAATATATAGCCAATCAGATTATTAAATTTACAAACGCAAACGATCATTCATAAGTTGAGCTATATGTATAATACAAAACAAGTAAGTTAATTAAATTTAAGGCATAAACAATATACTATGCCAAACTTTTTTAAAGTTTTGCTTCTGTTGTGAACAGATTGGACAGAAATTATGCATCGCTGATTGAAATACTTCAAGAGTTACTGAAATGAGATTATTAAAAAAAAGTATTTGTTGTTCATATCCTCAAATCAAATCTTTTTATGTGAAGCTATAAAAAAACTAGAAATATCCATAAGTGTCTTTCGTGAAACGGTCAGAGGTGTGCAGTTCGTTGAAAAAAAAAACTCACGAAATTTTAAAGGGTGATAACGTTTTTAGCATGAGGGCAATGAAGCTATGGGTTCCCTGTCGTAAATTTACCTCAGGGTTCCAGGGAAAATCTGCCAGCCATTTCTCGCCCACACTGATCTTCGACGCTGAATAATTTGTGCAGATGAAATCGTCCTTAAATAAACTGTTCCTGCTGCTGCTGCTGCTGCTACTATTACTACAGTACAGATTGGTTAATTCAACAGTGGATAGGTTGAATTATTGGATAATTCGAATAAATGTTTATTCCCCTTGAAATCCGTATTTAAATCAATGTTAAAAATTCACACTTAATTCGAATTTTTGAAGTTTACATTTGGATAATTCGAAGCCAGGACTTCATTGGTTTCAATAAAAATGTATCCTATCGGGAATTCTACAATTCTATCACTCTTAACTGTTAATTATTCCAAGAATTCAAATTCTGTCCTTAAGCTTCATAATGATCGACAGGTAGTGGAAGTGATAAAGGTCATTGCTATTGTTAACAGATTTCGTACCGTTATCTAGTGACTGACCAAAGATAAGAGTAACGGGCGGGATGTCCAACGGTATTGTTTACAGGTATATGTATGTCCCCTCTTACTCGCCAATCAATAACTTTGAAGAGAACGAATTTGTGGAAATATTCATTTTAGGCTGATCATAGTTCTATGACGAAGGATATGATGAAATATTTTATCAAAGACGTTTATCAAAGGTAGGATTTTGAGTATATTAGGCCCTATATAAAATATCTTATCAAAGATAATTTAAAATTAAGGGAAAAGAATCAGCCTCAGTGCATAGTTAAATGAAATAAAATCATTTTTATTGCAGATTCAAAATATTACAATATGCATATTGCTAAAAAAAAACGTAACAGGAAAGGAAACGTCTGGGGTTAAACCGTAGATTGCAAGATGTGATAAGAAAAGTATCCATGAAAACTCAAAAGGTACAGTGCGAGGATTTAAAGAGTTATATAAATTATTTGAGAATGAAGATAATTTTCAGTTTGTCCACACTTGTGTATCAGCAGTTATAGTCTGTACAGTTACCGTCTTTTATTTATGTTTTTGTTGTCTATGTTTTGTGTTTTATAACATTTCATTTGCTTCATATTCTCATATCAGCATTCTGGCCGTAGTAAACGTCCAACTATATTTACGTTCTGCCATATTAGTTTCAAGCTAGGCAAATCTTTTGTAAAAGATAACAAGATGCACTTAACATTTTATAAAAAAACTTTTACCAAAGAAACTTTTATAAAAGAAAACCCATTACACTGCCACATATTTTATGAGTATTCGTATATATTTTATGAAAAATCTTGTCAAAGAGCTTTGATATTGTAACCAGCCTTATACGTACGAAAGTTGTGTGTTACTGGCTCTTCTGCATTCACAATGTCGAAGCGTGGAGTATATATAATACACAAGATTAACGACAGCAAAGGAAGTTGAAATGTTTTCTATTTGTAGCCCAAGTTTTGTGTGCATATGGGTAAAACATGTCAACAGTTGAGGTAAAAGCACAGTGCATACTCATTACTGTTTACTAGTGTATAATATTTTAATTTTTTTTCTTCAAAAAATTGCTGGTTAATTCCAAATGATTTTTTTTAATTCTCTTTAAAGTTCGAATTAAAAATCTACTGTAGTAGATTGGCGTGAGGAAATTCAGTCAATCGGTAGTATCTTCATAAATTTCTACGGCTGTTAATTTACTGTGCTGTTTCTTGTTTCAGCGATTAAATTTAGTTTTAATTGGGCGAGCCGTGTTTTTTTTAATTGGGTTATTTTACGACGCTGTATCAACATCTAGGTTATTTAGCATCTGAATGATATGAAGGTGATAATGCCGGTGAAATGAGTCCGGGGTCCAACACCGAAAGTTACCCAGCATTTGCTCGTATTGGGTTGAGGGAAAACCCCGGAAAAAACCTCAACCAGATAACTTGCCCCGACCGGGATTCGAACCCGGGCCATCTGGTTTCGCGGCCAGACGCGCTGACCGTTACTCCACAGGTGTGGACGCGAGCCGTGTTTACGAGTATGGCAAATATTCCATGTAAGAATATAAACCCTACTCTTACAATAAAATGCAGCTAATACAATTATGGGTAATACCGTTAAAGTTGGCTTACTACAATGGTATGTTCTGTATACCTCGTGAGTCCAGTATGAAAAGTATGTAATTAGATTCTTTCTGTTCGACCAGCTTAAAACTTCTCCTCTTTCTGTTTTCAGTAGATATTTTATTTTAAGTTTAAATTTCGTAGAGAAGATCAACATTGAAATATTTTAAACAGTTTATGGAAGCCCTTAACCATAATAGTTAGAAAAATTCAAAATTAAGAAGATTAGAAAAACGAGTAGAAAACTGAAGCAAGCATTGAAAATACAGCATGTAATTTTAAATTAATAATCACTTCTCGTCGGTGTGTAGCATGAGGAAATACCGGACCTAGAAAATGATGAAATCTTTCATAGTACGTTACTCAGACACGTGATGGAACTTGCATAAGACACAGCGAGATTTGCACAGGTGACAATATAAAACTGCATATTATTGCCAGGGAACCAACATTCCACAAATCGTCTCACTCATAGCTCAGTTAACAGATAATTTCTCATACATTCAGGTGTAAGAATCTGGTCTCGGACTTCTTTTGTTTCTGTTACACTTTCATTTCGCTCAATAATTTTTGTCTTAAAACTGCCGCAACTATCCGCAGTGATCATTTCTTGCCTAATTTTGTATTACGTACTATACTCCGCGCATTTCGAACTTGCGGATCAAGGTCAAGCAAGGGACTGCATTTGCCACGCGTGCTTAACCCATTCCTGTACCATTCTCAACTAAAATCAGCTGGGACCGCCGGGATTCAGTGTTGCCAACTGGACGGAAATTCCGTGAAAACTGACGGGAAAAGAATGGCTTTGACGGGTGACGGATTTTCTGATGGAAATTACGATTTACATCGTCTTTCGACTTTTTAGCTGCTGTCATTTTTAATTGCTTCATTTTTGGGGGGAACGTAGACCAACCCAGCACATCAAATCCAGAACTACATGCAGATGATGTGGATGAATAATAATAATAATAATAATAATAATAATAATAATAATAATAATAATAATAGTTTGTCTGTTTTCCCCTCCTTCACTCTCATAGCATCGGCATAGCTCAGTCGGTCGCGTTTGCCTGCTGATTCGAAGCAGCGATCAGTAATGGGTTCGATTCCCGCTTAGATTTATTTATTTATTAATTTATTTATTTTGCTAATAATAATTACTTACTTACAAATGGCTTTTAAGGAACCCGAAGGTTCATTGCCGCCCTCACATAAGCCCGCCATCGGTCCCTATCCTGTGCAAGATTAATCCAGTCTCTATCATCATATCCCACCTCCCTCAAATCCATTTTAATATTATCCTCCCATCTACGTCTCGGCCTCCCCAAAGGTCTTTTTCCCTCCGGTCTCCCAACTAACACTCTATATGCATTTCTGGATTCGCCCATACGTGCTACATGCCCTGCCCATCTCAAATGTCTGGATTTAATGTTCCTAATTATGTCAGGTGAAGAATACAATGCGTGCAGTTCTGCATTGTGTAACTTTCTCCATTCTCCTGTAACTTCATCCCTCTTAGCCCCAAATATTTTCCTAAGCACCTTATAATAATAATAATAATAATAATATTAATATTAATATTAATAATAATACTAATACTAATAATAATTATTATTATTATTATTATTAGTCTATTATTATTATTATTATTATTATTATTATTATTATTATAATCAAGATTGGTAAGGAAGTTGCGTTAATATGTTCTTTTATTTGTTTACAGATATATACTGAGTGGGTCTTATTTTTTTTAATTTTGACGGATTCTGACGGATTTTCAGGTATTAGTCTTATTATTATTATTATTATTATTATTATTATTATTATTATTATTATTATTATTATTTATGTGTTGGCAACACTGCCGGGATTACCAGTGCTTCAGTTCACAGTTTTCAGTCCAGTGACTCGTGCATGGTTCGAAATGTACTGACAACAGCTACTTTATTCGCTACAACGAATGATAGAGAGCGAGTTCGAGAGAATGAAGTGGTTAGTGGATAGCGAGTAAAGCCGAGGACCCGTCAACTTTAGTCGCTATCATTTGGAGTAGCGAATTTATCCACGCATCTTATTATTACATGGAGCGGGGCGAATTTACTCAACTGCTACAATACCAAAGACGCTAGCGAATAGCGAACAAATACGCCTCGTATCACACACGCTACGACCTGCTGCCCATTAGCTCCAATCGGTAATCAAATGTTGGTACAGCTGTACTATTCCAATGTGGCAATTAGTAATTATTTCACACTAATGAGATGAAGTCTACTGACCTCTAGCCTTCTTGCTCTGTGAAACACTAGGCTTACTGGCTTTATCACGCAGTGACAAGAGATGATACGCTGGAAGATTTCCAAATCCTTAGATCCTCTGTCAAAATATTCCGCGTATAAGATCTCCAAAAACAGATGAAATTTATGAACGGTCTTTGCAAGACTGACTCTCGCATATCACAAGTGACGTCTAGATATCTTCATTTGGAATGATGATAGTGTTTTTTGCATATATTCAATCGGATATCTGCGATGACCCATTCAAGACACTGACAGAGAGTCATGGACGTGATTTCATCATGTTTTATATTGTATTATCTCCTCTATTATGGGGACAAGTTCAAGTGTTTCCTCACGCATCTAGATGCATTTATTTAGAGAATACTTCTCGAATCAGTGCATCGGTTGTCTCTTTATCAACCAATCCATTTCTTTTATATAAAGGTGTCGAGTCTGTTTTCCCCTACTTCACTCTCACAGCATCGGCATAACTCAGATGGTCGCGTTTGCCTGCTGATTCGAAGCAGCGATCAGTAATGGGTTCGATTCCCGCTTAGATTTATTTATTTTGCTAATAATTGTAACAAAATATAATATAAACAGAAAAAAAAAAACTTTAGCTCACCCCTGAAAGAGCAGAACTCGTGCTCAGGGGTCTGTTTGAATTTTTTTCCAAAGTTTTCCCCAATTATAAAATGAATGTTATGTAATCCGATGGCGAACCATAAACCTTATCTCGCTATCACCAATTACATCGTCGCGTAATAACCTAATTGTTAATACAGAGTCGTTAAATAAACGACTAAAAATTTCCTTAGTTGACACTGGAAAATTCACAGGTAAGAATACGATGTAAATTCTAATAGGCTCCTATTTTCTTGAGACAAAGCAATTGAAAAATTAGTAACTTTTCACAGGTTATACCACAAGAATTTTCACTTTGCCGATAGAGTCTCGAGCGCTTCCAAACGAAATGAAAACCTCGCGTGATATTTAATAAGACCATTTCGCGAATTAAATATTAATAAACGTAACAACACCATACGTTCTATGATCGCAGATGCACTTCGATCCAAAAATTTAGAAGTTCACGAGGAAGTTCATTGTATTACTGATAGTGGGAGCAATCGAAGGATCGATATCATAGCTATAAATAAGAATAAACAGACAGCCGAAATAATTGATCCTACGATCAGATTTGAAATCTCAGCCAATCAACCATCTGAAGTGAACGAATAGAAAAGGAAAATCTACGAGCCCACGATTCAGTACCTATCAGCGAAATACAACATTGAAAAAATCACAGTTACCGGTCTCTTCTTCGGAGCGAGAGGCACCATTCCGAAAACCTTTGTAAAGTGGAGGGAAAAATACAAGCTGAAGAGAGATCTTCAAGATGCCATCATCACCACCATAATAAAATTTTCTGTAGCGATACTTCGCCAGCATATTTATGGTGTACACTCTATTTAAATTGTACTAGGTTCTATTTTTTTCTATATGTTTTAATCTCTTTTGTTTGAAACCTGCTTATATAATTTTTCATTTTAATTTTTATTGTCAGCTATTTTGTGTCGCAAGGCAAACCCAAAATTTTTGGTCAGACTAATAAATTTAAATAAAGGTAACAACGTATTTGTAAATAGGCTAAGTGTGTATTTTGTTTCTTTCTTTGCGAATGCAAATTAAACAACGCTATGTAACTAATAACATGGCAACATAGTTATTGTTTCACACTAAATTTATTTAGGTTACTTTTGATAATATATACTTCAAATATAGTTTCTTGCCATGTCAACAATACGTTGTCAAAATTTTAGAAGACGGCGGACTCTATCTGCAATAGCATTTCTGAATATCTTTCTCACCGATCAATCTAAAGCTTTTCGGATGTCAACTCTTGATTGAAAGCGAATGCTTCGCTTCCACCCAACTTGCAGTAGTTTACTATGATAGGACTTTTTTCATCCACAGGCTTCTTGTAATGCCCTAAAGCACTGAATTGCATGTTTTTCTCTTGCAACTTGTATTTTTATGAAGCACGTTTGTTCGTACCTCTAGGGGTGTATTGTTTACTATAAATCAGAAACAGGCACTGCATTTGCAAAATATGGCTACTTCGAGACTTTCAATATTGCAAATTTATGAAGCAATCGCTGCTCTATTACGCAGTACAAAATTTCAATGGTCACCGCTAGGAGCACTGATTTACAGCATTGTTGCCATTACTTATCAAGTGCCCTAGTATTATAAACTTATTATGATTAGAAGAGTTTAGAATACAATATATAGTTGTGAAATAAATGTAGTGCCTGAGAATGAAGTCATACAATGGTCCATAATGTTCTTAACTTTCTATATTAAAATTATCTTTTTATCAGGTAAACGGTTATATTTAAAACGCATAATCTTTGGTCACTATCATCTCTTAAGTACTGTTTGTTCTCTAGAGTTTGCGTCACTGCAGAATTGGTACGAAGCTGGTGACGCCAGCATTATTACATTAATAACTACAAGGTCCTAAAGATAACTACGTTTCACGAACTACGAATAACATAATTTATATAGTCACTGTCTCGCTCTTCATTTGCATTGGAGTGAGCAAATAATGTTATAATTCAGCACGGCCACGGGAACAGATGGACTGAGAAAACGGCGCCATGGTCTTAAAAAGACGTACGCATGTGGCCTGAGTATTGGTTCGAGTCCTCATGGGAGAAGAAATTTTCTCATGAAATTGCAGCCAGTGTATGGGACGGTGCGGCCAGTGTATGGGACCGGTGCCCACTCAGCATCGTGAGGAATTTGGGGAGCTACAATAGGTAGCGAAATCCGATTACGATAACCAGTTAGGGCATAGATGTCCAATATTGTAACTCGTACGAGGTAACCCCTGGCGTAAGCAACCCGCAGCGCATATTCTTTAAGGTCGTTTTTCTTATTTTATATGGAAAGTTATTGACCTTAGCATGCTTGACGTGCAAAACATCCTGGTTCTATAGGCTTCTGGACACCTACGAGGAAGGGGATCGTCATACTGATCACACGTATTCCCATACTAGTTGGATGATCGTTTACCTCTGCTGAGGTTGCTTGGACTTTGCTCTCCATGGAATACCGCATCACAGAGGGGTCTCTAGCGAACATAATGTTTAAGATGTGTATCACATTACAAAATAGTACCTTGTATTGAGTTATTACAAGAAGACGTAAAGCTGCATGTACTGTACACGGTTCAACTATCCATGCGCGTACGTTGCAATCAGGGGAGAATATTGAAAGACGCAAGTTGAAAACGCACGTTTAATTACGACGCATGCAGATTTTGTATCTACATGGTGCGCCGTGGTGAACATCATCTTCACAAGTATATATATCAATCCAATACTTAGACCTACTTGATACTGAAAATTGTGGTTGAACACTCCATAGGCACTCCTGCTTGCGATAATCTTCAATAAAACCAATCGTTCTTGCCGCGACTTTCGCTTTAGAAGGTTCATCACCAAACAAAACAATTTTAAGTTTATTCATGACCACTTAGAACAATCAGCTGTTCGCTACATGCTAGTGCTGAACAAAGTAACGCACAAGATACTCAACGGCGATGGGTGGCTTTCAATATTGCTGCATGCTCTATCATTTTAGTGGAAAAAATCTGCACAATTGAATTGGTTTCGTACACTATTGCACACACTGCTTGCTTGCGTAAAGTTGAAAGAAACGTTGAACTATGTAGATGCACCTTAAGCCCCTCTGTCACTGGCATTAGATGTCACTGTAACAAGGGGAACAAACATTGCTGCGTATTTCCAGCTACCATATTGTACAGTATAAATTGACTAAAATTTTGCTTGTTGTTTGGGACTCCTGTCAATATTCTGACCTCCTTGTAGAAGAGACAGAAAAGATAAAGCTCTAAATACGAAAATTCTGGAGTTCAACATTTTGACAAGAATAGTCTTTTTCAGGGCCTAAATTTTGTAACTAATGTAGCTACTGCCTGTTACTTCCAGTAAGCTTCTTAGCTGCCGACAAATCAATTTATTGAAATTTTTTCGGACATTTTTCGTAAAAAACGTGTGTTTTTATTATTTAAGGATTTGAAAATAACCGTAACTTTGTTGCGATCTTTCTGGAAAACTACTCAGCCTGTGCCATAATGGAAAATTTATTAGAGAAGGAACTTAAAGTTATTGGCTTATTGCTAACACTATAGTAAACCGTTGAAATTTTGAGTGAATATAGTGACACAAAAGTCTCTTTTCAACGTATTCCGGCACTTCTTAATAAATACGTAACTCGAAGCACCGATGTGAATGCACATACGATTCTTGTTTCCTCAGGAAAGAGTGGAAGGTGTTCAGTGATAGTCCGTTTAAGGGACGAACATAGCATAGTATAAATGGAAAGATCCTCTACCATTTTGTTCGAAATGTAGAGTTCCGGAGGATATAGGCCATAGAGCGATTTGCAGAGCGGAAAGTACAGCAGGCACATCTTTTCCCCTCACTGTTGCGGAGAAAGTGTTCAAGTTACGCGGCTGCAGAATAGGGCTTACAACCAGTTTTCATTCGACCGGTCAGAGAGCATCCGTCAAGGTAGAGCATCCGACCGAATGTTCGAATTTCAACCGGTTTCTCCTGATGTTTTGCAGGCTAGCAGAGCATTGATTTTTCTGAGTACACAAACGAAGTACCAATTGAAGGAAATTTATCATGTGTAATTTAAAAAAACGTATTTCCTTAATATAGACCTACGAGTACAATAACTGATTGCATACTTTATTACACTTAGGCTATCTTCATAACATATAAAGATGAACAAATGGACAACGGTAACAACAAAGGAAATAAGTGTAATGCATAATATATCAGGTGTGTGAAGAAATGCAAGAATACAATAAATTATAATTACTTACTAAACAGAAGAGCAAATAAGGAAGTACATAGGCTACATTCTATTGTAACGTTTACACTTGAAACTCAAAATGCATAGCCCCACCTCTAAAACAGTAGTTGTTAATGTCTTTTAATTATTCTAAGCAGATGCATTATTTTATTAATAAATCATTTTTATGAAGCTATGTTTTGCTCTTGACGATAGCAACTGTAATACCTGAATGAATGAATGAATGAATGAATGAATGAATGAATGAATGAATGAATGAATGAATGAATGAATGAATGAATCAATCAATCAATCAACTAATAAATCAGTGAATCAATTAATGAATGAATTAACCAATCAGTGAATCAATGAATCCATGGATCAATGAATCAATGAGTCGATGGATGGATCGATGGATGATTGATTGATTGCAGTCAGAGAAGAAAAATTATCAATTAAGTATAGGTCTACACGATGATAATCGCGTCCTTGCAAGGACTCTTGTAACTCCTACATGGCTCAATATGGTCTGCCTTTGTCGTCTACCCACAAAGAGTGAGAAACAACTCGAATATTCGTTAAACCGAACCTGAGACACTCCGCGAGACGGAAGAGCTTTGCATACTGACTACAGCGCCAGGCGTTCAATAGCAATATATAATTTATATTTTTCGTAACCGGTTGCGCACGACTCTAGTGCAAGTGCTACCGAATTTACTGCGATGTTGCAATTTTTTCTACAAAGAAAGTCGATTTTCCACTAAATGGCAAAGGGAATCTTGCTTCCTTTTTATCTTAAGGAGTTACTCTGTGACTTTACTGTCATGAATTAACACCTCCCACTTCATGTGTGTATATACTTTCTATCCTACACAAAGAGAAAGAGAGAGAGGAAGATAAGCGGAAACAGAAAAAAATAACTGGACAAATGAGAGAGAATAAGAGATTACGTAATAAGATAATAATACGAAGTCATAAAACGAAGGTGATATTAAATAATTCACTGGTGCTGGATGAAACTATTATCTTGTACTTATAATGTAAATACACTGCCGAGCAAAAAAAAACGCAACACTTGAATAAATTTTAAATATCAATCCGTAATACAAATTATAACATTTCTGTGTGCTTCTATGGACCTGTTTGTGTTAGGCAAGTGTTAATTCATATTTTGGGAAGAAAAGTATACCCATTGGGTCGTTTGTGACACCCTCTTTGTTACTTCCTGTCCGGTACTGTATATTTATTGCTGTGCCATTAAAATTTACAACCCTAAACCCAAGCAGCTAAAACAAAGTTACAACACTATAGTTTTCTCTTTTTGGTTATAATGGAATTCTGTGATATTGAACTCACTTTTAAACAACATTTAAGAGAGTTAAGATACCGTTAACCCTCGAGAACGCCGCTAGAGTAGTCATGTTGGAAAAAGATGACCGCAGCTTACGTTATGTGGCTCAGGTGTTGCATATATGGCTCCGTAGCTCTAGAAGAGTATCTGGAGCATGTTGACGGACATTCCTTCCTAAAATGTCCCACAGATGATCAATTGGGTTAAGATCTGGACTGCGTGACGGCCATTGCATGAGTTGGATCCCTACTTCATTGAGGTACTGGAGGATGTATCGCGCCACACGAGGACGTGTATTGTCCTGCATGAGCACGTAATTGTCACCAATAAATTATGCAAAAGGAAGAACATGTTGCCCAAGAATTTCTTCAATGTAGCAATGGGCAGTAAGAAACCCATCTTCCACAAAACAAGATTCGTTCGTGCAGTCAAACTGACGTCTGTCCACACCATCACTGAACCGCCCTGAAATGCTGTCCTTGACGAAAAGTTGCATGGCGAATACCTTTCTCCAGTCCCCCACACTCTTTCTCTTCCATCTGAGGATCTGAGGCAGAATCGGGACTCATCTGAGGACAGAACTGTTCCCCACTGTTTGTCAGCCCATTTCTGATGTTCCCTTGAAAATTGTATGCGAGCTTGACGATGTTGTCTTGTAAGTTCTGAGCCGAGGGCAGATCTTCTGGATATCAGGCCAGCATCATGTAACCTCCTCCTCACAGTCCACTCACTGACATTCACATCTCGCACTTATTCTAGTCGATTTCTGCCTTCGACCGCAGTGGTGCGGCGGTTATGCATAACTTGAAGGCGCAAGAATTGGTCATCTATAGCAAGAAGTTGACCTTTTCCTACCATATCTCGGTCTTCCTTGTACCTTTGCACTGTACGTGAAACCGTCAACGGAGTTGTATGCAACACCTGAGCCACATAACGTAAACTGCGGTCATCCTCTACCAACGCGACTGCTCTAGCGGCGTTCATGGGGCTTAATACAATACCCGACAGAAAGTGGCAAAGAGGGTGTCACAAGCGACCCAATGGGTATACTTTTCTTCCCAAAACATGAATTAACACTTCCCTAATACAAACAGGTCCATAGAAGCACACAGAAATGTTATAATTTGTATTACGGATTGATATTTCAAATTTATTCAAGTGTTGCGTTTTTTTTTTTTTTTTTTTTTTTTTTTTTTTTTTTTTTTTTTTTTTTTTTTTTTTTTGCTCGGCAGTGTACATGCTTTGTACTGATACTCTGTGGAAGATGTTAAAATCAGAGTTTGTGCGAAATTCCAAAGCGCAGCGTTGCGCTTGCTTACGTAACATTATCGGCTGCCACAAGGTCGTAAGAACTGTGAATGACCGGTAGTTCTTAACGTTATTTCAAATCCCGTTCGATTCCATCTTGAATTATAACATGTGTTGGGCCAGCCCGTGGTGCAGGCAACAGAGGTTTTCTCTGGGTACTCCGATTCATCTTTTACATCCCAACAATTCTCCATCATTATCTATTACGATTACAATGTAGACCCATTGTCTGTGGCAGGTACATTCTCGATAATTTCTGACGAACTAAAGGCTAGTTCACAATAAACCATGAACGGAAACGACAATGACAACGAGAACGGAAATATTGTTAAAATAAATGTATTTAAAATTATTTCCGTTCTCGTTTCCGTTTCCAGTTTATTCTAAACCATTAGTGACATATATAAGTCACATCGGTAAAGTCGGGGCGAATAATGGCAAGTTAAAGGCCATGAAATTGCACCAAATAGGAAAACGAGCGAGAGAGAAGAAGAAAAAGAAAAGAAGAAGAAATTAAGTCAATGAGTTTCAAATTTCACGGTCTGCGAATTTCTTTCTTATACACTAATGTTTCGACAAACTCGCGACAATTTACTGTCATATATAACTCACATTTATGATAAAATCTGCATATATTTCTTGGCGCATCTCTGCCACATTTTGTGTTTATAGCTAATAAAAAACCGACCCTGCTCATAGGCTATGATAATGGCAATCCAATAAACTATTCAAAGAAATGACGTATTATCAGCCGCACCCTAGGCTCAAAAGTTTCTTCGTGTAAATTCCTGCTACCACAGTACTTAGGTTTCTCCTGCCGTTCCTATTCCAATAATACTTAATTTCATACACTGATTGAACAGTCGGAAAGTGAATGATTATACACCGTGAATTCCTATGAAGTTGCCTGAGTCCAGAAATTAGATATACAGATTGATACATATTAAGTAACGTAGGAGGTACGTCACCAGTTTGAATAATGAATTGCTTAACATTGCTTTTACGTTGCGTATGAGGAAAGGTGCACAATTTAGTTTTTCTATTAGCAGCAGAAAAGTAAAGATTTGTATCTATTGCACATGAAGGAAATGTTACGAAATTTACAATATAGACTATGTCTGCCAATATCTGCAATGTGATTCGTAATATGAATGCTATTACATGTACTGTATGCATTGAGTTTTGGACTTATCATTATTATTATTATTATTATTATTATTATTATTATTATTATTATTAAAGAAATGTAACCATGACAAAATATACGTCAATAAAACAACTTAATCACAAATGTCAGACTGGATATGGTAAATTACAGAATCGTATTCTGAACATTTATAACATATGTAGCCTATGTGTTTCCGTACAAAGTATTTTAATACCTTAATTTTAAAGTTATTTAATTCTCTGATTCTTGAGAGTTTATGAAACTTCGTTTTAAACACTATTATCTTCATATGAAGTGAGACACACCGCCTACTTATGGAAAGTTAAGGCAGCGACAGACTCTGTAAGTTTCGGCTACCATTTTAGCATAAAGTAGCCGCCGGCAGGTAGTAAACCGAAATATGCACTCTCTTCCTTTCTCTTCTTTTCACTTGGAGTTCCGGTAGGAAGTCTGTGCCCATCCCCCCCCCCCCTGTCGGAAATCGCCTGGTGTAGGCTTATTTTCAGCATTTCGATAGGTTTTCGTCCTAAACCACTCTTTGGATCGGAAACCGCCTGTTTACTTCGGTGTCGATAGAAAAGGGGCTAACGAGTTCTAACTAGAGATGGCCGATATTTCACAAACCGATATTTTGTCACAGATAAACCTGTGACTGATGACGCGAAATATCTGTGACAAAATATCGCTATCGAAATCTTCTCCGTATTCAGTACTCTATGACTGATATTTTCTCCTCTACGTCGTAGGTTTGCGCGTGCGCATGATACAATAACAGCAATCTGGCGGTAGTTTCTCCATCTTATTATAAATGATGTAGTTATTACACGATTTAAATAATATAAATAATCTTGTGTAAAATCCTGTCTGAACACTGTTTTGTTTTGTAATTATTTTCCAATGTTTTTCCGAATACTTATGTTTCATTAATTTTTATTCTATGACTCAATATTATAATGTTAATGCACAACTTAAAATATTTTATCCATTATATTATATAGGCTACAATAAAAAAGATCCAGTTTAAAAACGATTAGGATAATCATATAACCTCAATTTCTCCATACCCAACTACATTTAAAAATAATCAACTGGTTCAATATCTATAATATAACCTCTTGATACATGAGGTTAACTTTTGACATGTTACTGTTCAGTTAGGTAAGTATTTATTTGTTAATAGTACATGTACATAATTTCTTTGTTGGATTTTCCCATATAAATCACTGATGAGTGGTGTGTATAGAGACATCGTATTCATATTTCACTGCTTTTCAATATTTCCTCCTAATTTTTATCGGTGTGACAAAATATCGGTGTAATTCATGCTACGTCGTCTTCTTCTTCTTCTTCTTCTTCTTCTTCTTCTTCTTCTCTTCATGGAGTAGGAGAGTCTCCTGTTCCGTCCTCAACTTTCCACCTTGTTCTTGGCCGACCAATATCTCTTCTCCCTTGTGGTTTATAATCCAACACCTGTTTCGGTATTCGTTCCTTATCCATTCTTCTCAAATGATTCGATCAACGAATTCTATATTCCTTTATTTTATCTATAATTGGGAGCAGGTTTAGTTCATTCCTTATGTCATCATTTCTATATCTATCCAATCTTGTACATCCTTTTACTCCTCTGAGAAATTTCATTTCCGCTGACTGGAAGTATGGAATGTAAGAGGACTACGAAATAAAGAAAAAGAATTGGAAAATGAACTTATGTCATGGTACGTATCGATATAAAATATCGGTGTGACAAAATCATCGATAAAAGTCACAGATATTTAATTGTCACAGTCACAGTTGTCACAGATACTTGAGAATATCGTTTAAGCTCATCTCTAGTTCTAACTAACACATATTCGCCCGTATTAGCCGTCCGCCCTTTCTTCACGCACGCATCCACCACTAATCGTCTTGTTCTTTAACCAGGCACTCCCATTTCACCTCTGTTTCCTTCAAATCTCCCGCATTATCGCCATTATATCATATTTTATTCACATATTCCCCTTCTTACGGATTCACTATTGTACTATTGTTTGTTATGAGATGAGCGCGGGATGAAACAGCAAGGGGAAATATGTTAGTACTGTGAATGCTTGCGTTATGTGGTGCAGTAACGATACTATTCATTAACAAATATGCAGATTTCATCTCCTGGTCATTGGTATTGATTAGAAAGTGAGGAATTAAGCTATTTAATAGC
This sequence comes from Periplaneta americana, assembly GCF_040183065.1. NCBI lineage: Eukaryota > Metazoa > Arthropoda > Insecta > Blattodea > Blattidae > Periplaneta > Periplaneta americana. The sequence goes on from NC_091133.1 coordinate 101,501,503, forward strand.
CTACAGTTCGTACTGTATTAAGCAATTATTAATAGTTGCTTTATTAAAATTTATTGGTGTCCATTAATTTTCATAATATGCATATTTTAACTAATGTTTCCAGCATGAGTAATAACTTGGCTACTGGAATCCTTATCCGAGTTATGTTTATATTAATCAGTACCCACAGTTGTGACGATCAAATTTTTCTGCTCTTCTCGTAACAGATTATAGCCTACTGTGCAACGTACTCCAAGCAGGAGAAAATCCCAAATTATCTTAGGCGTAATAATAATAATAATAATAATAATAATAATAATAATAATAATAATAAGAAGAAGAAGAAGAAGAAGAAGAAGAAGAAGAAGAAGAAGAGGAATTCTTTATTTATATTGGCAGAGTTAAGGCCATAGAGCTTCTCTTACACTCTACCAGGTCACAAAGTATACAAGCAGTTAAAATTTAACAAAAAGTTAAAGAACCAATTGTAATACAGTAAAAGTTCGATATAGCGCGGTTGTTAGGGGACATACTTAACTACCGCGTTATAGTTGAACCGCGATACATCGGAAGTGATTATAGTCACTGACAATTATATCTTAAAATACTACAAAGAGCAGATTTGTCTGCGTTTGTCGAATGCGCATCGTCATGCTTACGAAAAGGCACTTTTCAGTGCCAGTAATTTACTTTGTGTGCACAAGGTTGGAATTTTGAAGTAAGAGGGAAAGGAAGGAATCCGTGTTCTGAAATTTATCCGTTTTTAGCAATAGTTCACTTCACTATTTATAAACTATCTTGATTTTACACTGACTTAAAAAAGTCCGTAAGTTTTGTTTGGCGAACTATACCTGGTAAGGTTTATCTTGTCTCAGTAGCAATAAAACCAAGTCTCTTCAAATGAGAGTGGAGATTATAGGAGGGTTGTAAATTTTCAGGATTCGTTTCAAAATCCTGTTATTGTACAGGCTGCCGGAACTCAATTTCTTGAAAGACAAGCTCAGTGACGGAACTACACAGTACGAAGAGAGATATTTTGTTATTTTATTTTGCGCTACAGAATGTATCAATTAGTCCCTTCCGCCACTGGATGGATGGACGGCATCGCTCCACTCCCCCATCGCCATAACAACACAGACGAAGTAAGACATCTCCTTTCTCTCTCTTCTCACAGTGAGACAAGATACATCACACAGCCTTTAAATCACTGCGTTTCCTCTCCGTGTATTATTTTATATTAGCAATATGGAGGAGACGATCACTGTTTGGTTCACTTTGCCTTTCAAACCAAGACATTACATTATTTAGATCAGATATTACTTCAGTAACACTTGAAATACTGTCCTTCTCTTCTACAACATTTTCATCATCGTCGTTTTCTTCATTTTAACCATCACTTTCATTCCGTATAACATTTACGATATCTTTACCCTCTAATTGTAAGTAGGCCTAACCTTCTGGAATGCCACATTCCTGCAACAAGTTTGCCTTGTTTCTCCGCTTTTTACACGGTCAATTATTTGAAGCTTTTCTCTCACTGAATATGCTTTTCGTTTTTGCGACATTACTGCACTTAACGGTTAATTAAATTAAGACACAGAACGTGTAACACAGTCTAAAACTGAGCAACTTAACATTCAGAACATGTGACACAGACTAAAACACGGTACCTTATATTGTGCACGGTACAGTATAACTTTCACTTTACAAGATTTGAGAAAACTAAAATAAATACATTCATGATTTGTTAAGGCTCAAATTGTTTCCCGTTATGCCTGCAAAATCCTTGGAATGCAGTTTTATAACCCCGAAGAAAAGGTCATTGTCCACTAAGGGCTGTGCATATACCTGCTGATGCAGCATATTATACTGTAGAAACGCTCTATGCGTATTATCTTTTACATTGATTTTTTTTAAGATTGATTTCTACTAAATGTGTATATATATAATATGTATATTACTGGGGACATACAGTATTTATTACTCTACAAATCACTTGGACGTAGGGAATGCCAAATCGCGAAAACACTTCTTTATGCTGATAACAGAGTATCAAACATAATTACAATTCCAACATACATCATATTATACTCGTAAATTACATGTTATTTGTACTTCGTTAGCCTACACGATTTCTTCGTTTGTAAATTATGTCGCATCGCTGTTATTTCCGACGTAACTCCTCCTCTTTGCTTACGCCAGGAAGTGAAGGCTCTATAAGTCTAGATATGTAGTATCGTTCGCCATTTTTGTTCTTTCGTTACCTAGCTATCAGACGAGGAATCTATTTGCCGCACCATTAAACATTTTCATGGCGTAGCTCCTATGATAATAAATCAAACGCATTGTAACTGAGCAAATAATTGAGCGACAAATAACGTCCTCGTGTGCTTTCTGCGCACGCCAACGAAAGAATAAAAATGGCGGGCGATTATATTAAGTATTTATCGAGCCTTAGGAAGTGCATAACGTCATCAGCAGCGAATGATAAGACACACACACGTTTAAATGTAGCCGATCTGCAACGTAATTGGCTGCCGGAAATAAGAGCGATGGGACTATAGTGACTGGCTGGAGTGTGGTTGTTCGGTAACAACACTACACTACTATGCACATAGACTAAATGAGCTCTACTCGCCCACTTCCATCTCAATGAATAGGCCAATTGTCATTATGGCAGTGGAGTGGAACGTTGAAGTGATGGGTGACACTGACACATCTCCCACACACCCACGAGTAAATTCTCTTGATATAGGTCAGCGGTCCGTGACCAACTTTCACCGCTTAGTGACAAGGCAGGAGCATTACCAAGTCGGCAACGTCTTTCTTTGAAGTTGATACAGAAAGACATTTGATCATCGCCTTGCACAAAAAGTGATCACCATACAGATTGCATGTTTTATACAAACTGAACTACGTTTAAAGGAATGATAGTAGGCTGTTGCGAAGAAATACAGATTTCATGCACTTAGGCCTACAGTATGTTAATTATTAGGTTATTTTACGACGCTTTATCAACAGATTTGGTTATTTAGCGTCTGAATGAGATGAAGGTGATAATGCCGGTGAAATGAGTCCGGGGTCCAACACCGTAAGTTACCCAGTATTTTCTCATATTGGGTTGAGGGAAAACCCCGGAAAAAACCTCAACCAGGTAACTTGCCCCGACCGGGAATCGAACCCGGGCCACCTGGTTTCGCGGCTAGACGTGCTAACCGTTACTCCACAGGCGTGGACCAGTATGTTAATCAGCTGCTTCTATTATGACAGTAAATTCAATTTAGAACAAATGGACATGACGTAGTTTCAAAAGCGAACAATTCCAGTTATGATTTTTAAGAAAGTAAAAAATGCTGTCAAACTATTCCTAATTTTCAAACTCATCATTTGATAATTTCTGTCGAAATACCTATGGAATAGAATGTTGGTGAAGTGACAAAGAACAGAATATACTCGAGGTAAGATGAGTATTAAGAATGAATAGATTTACAACTAGACTTACTTATATTCAGGATATTTGAGATTCCAGCTCAAAGAATTTTAACTTTGTTAGGTTTTTGCTGATTTCCTTTGGACTTAGAAAGTACCGGTTGTGAATATATCATAATCATAATTTTTTGTCGAGTTTCTGTAGCTTTTTTCGGGTCTCCATTGTGTTAGTACACCAGTGATTGTTTCATAATCAAGTTGTAATTTATGTTCTTATTATAACTAGGGCCAGAATTCATATGAAAATGCATATATGTACAATAAAGGCTCTTTCAAAGTCATTCAAAAACAGATTTACATAAGTTTTGAACATCTGTGATTACGAATGTGCAGAGTTAATATTGTAAATTTTGGGTATTTCTGCTTATAATAGTCTATTTTACGTATATTGTAGCATATTTTCAGGATTTTGTTGCACAAACCGCCATATATGCAAACTTTGAATTTTTTTCAGTTTTTTTTTTTCAGTATAATATTTTCTCTAAACAAACAATAGTAATATGCGTTACAAGAGCGGTATGTTGAAGTTTTCATGTTCGAGGAAAAGTTTGAAAAAGCGAAACGTAGTTGAGCTTTTTTAATTTCCGAGAACATCTTGTTGATTTTTTCACGGCTTCCTTAATGTTACTTGCATTACAAATGCAGTAACTTTTGTGCGAGATCGTGCGTATTTGCTTGTTTTCCGCACAGAACCAATACGCGGTAAGTGTGAAATACCACATTCAGTATTCCCAACGTAACACACATAACAATTTCCCTCTTCTTACCGCTTAAGCGCGACATTCATTTTACTGCTTTAGGCTTTTAACATATTATTTTTAGAGACGTTTAACATAGTAATAATTATAAATTGGAAACTTACCACTGCAATTTCACCTAAATTGCACTGTTAATTATTGTTTTTAAATATTTGCAAAAATTAAGTAAAGTCTACTACTCCACGAAAGCTATTGTATTCCTGATACAAGTAACATTAAGGAAGCCGTGAAAAAATCAACAAGACTCCAGATGCCGATGTTATTACTGCAATATGTTATATAAATAATATTGTTAAAATATTAAAATGAAAAATAAATCATTACATAACCTTACCGTTTGTTCTAAGTTCGCATTTATAGACTGGGGGGAAAAAAAAGACAGACGTATATCACGGCCTGCTGGAGTATAGATATTTTTGCTTTCTAAAGTTGCCGTCATTAAACAGAAACCAAGATGGAGATTTCATTGCAACTAATTAGAAATTCGTCTTTCAGGTATGTAATAAACGATCTTCGCACAAAATAATGTACGATACACGAGCGGTATGTTTGTTTTCATGTTCTCGGAAATTAAAAAAGCTCAACTACGTTTCGCTTTTTCAATCTTTTCCTCGAACATGAAAACGTCAACATACCGCTCTTGTAACGTATATTACTATTGTGGTGTTGTAGAGTTTCCTTAATTTTTGCAAATATTTAAAAAACAATAATTAACAGTGCAATTTAAATGAAATTGCAGTGGTAAGTTTCCAATTTATAATTATTACTATGTTAAACGTTTCTAAAAATAATATGTTAAAAGCCTATAGCAGTAAAATGAATATGGCGCTTAAGCGGTAAGAAGAGGGAAATTGTTATGTGTGTTACGTTGGGAATACTGAATGTGGTATTTCACACTTACCGCGTATTGGTTTTGTGCGGAAAGCAAGCAAATACGCACGATCTCGCACAAAAGTGTATTGTAACCTCATACGAACTCTATTCACTCTGCCAACAACAATCAACTATGATGCCTTTTTCTCAATACGCGAAACGTTACATAGACGTTTGTTCTCAGTTAAGATACAGAGAGAGAAAGCTTAAAAAACCGAACAACCGAATAATAAGAGGCATTTCCCATATTTATTCTGCGTTTAATTTCCTCCCGAGTGTCATTTATATTTGTTACTGTTACTCCAAGATATTTGAATTTTTCCACCTCTTCGAAGGATAAATCTCCAATAATGCTGGAGAATCAGTCCCATTCCGAGGCTTATTGATAGGTTTCGTAATAAGCTGTTTCTTTTTTACGGTGATGGGTTGTTAGCCCTTCGCCCAACCCCCAAGCTGGAGGACCACCCCTTATCGGCTGTCCACGACTGCTTATTCAATATATTCGCAGCTACTCTCCATATCTGGAGGCCGTCTTCTCTATCCGCAACCTGAGGACGCGCCATGTCGTGGTGATAGGGACCCACAATAGAATACTTTTACTGGCTTCTAAAAATATTTCAAAACTTATCGACAATTCTAAATACGTAGGTTATATTGAGAGGTTATCAGCTTTCCCGTTTGAATCATCTGACGAAACAAACTGCCGCTGACTTCGATCATCTTACTTTTTACTTTTCTTCTGTAATTCTCCGATGTTAAAGCGTGTGGATGACGCACGTATTGAGGAAGAAAGTCTTGAACCTTCACCCAAGTGCTTGTAGTTTGAACGTACAAGAATGAAAGTAGTTATGTCTAGACTATAATCTCAATAAACTGGCTACAGTTGTATAATCAGCCAGTTGTATGAAATTTCGAGTACAATTAGATAAAGATAAACTCTGAACTGCTAATTACAACCTTTGGGCGTAACGCAACAAACTAGATTAAGCTGGTTTATGAGTACATAGTTATATAAGCACGTAGAGCTGAAAACCCGGGTTCAAATCCCGGCGCCGGAGAGAATTTTTCTCCGTTCCATCACTCTTTCATCATATGATGACGCAGAATATCTGCATGGAAATATCATATGTACTTCGGTACATCAAAATATATATGATATGCGTAATAAATCACTTTGTGATTTAAGACGGCGCCCATACCGTCGGATCCCGGCCAGCCAGTCACTCATTCGAGTGCACCTCAACACATGTATGGACTTCGGTCCTGCGTTCATAGACATCTATGACGTAGTGGAGAGGGCGGCCACTAGAGGGAACCCAAGAGATGGAGCTTAATCTGAGACGATTCTAACCGGCGTCGGGGTTGTATCCGGCGTGGCTTAGTGGATAAAGCATCAGCACGTAGAGCTGAAAACCCGGGTTCAAATCCCGGCGCCGGAGAGAATTTTTCTCCGTTCCATCACTCTTTCATCATATGATGACGCAGAATATCTGCATGGAAATATCATATGTACTTCGGTACATCAAAATATATAATTGTTACATAGATATGCTGTGCAACGAGGTCATTACATTAAACCTACTCAGTATTCACCTCTCCACTTAATCGTATGTATGGACAAAGGAAAAAATGTACGATTCCCAGATTCACAAGTCCATAATTCTCATTTTGCATAAGCTCTATTCTCTGAGATGTGATATTTAATAAACTGCTTTTCTATTCATACACCTTTCACTCTGTAACATCTCATATTACTGTTTTACTGAAATATGTTTGAACTGTAATATATAGGATATTTCAAAAGTCACTTCAAACATCAAACCGCTATAAATATTACAATATTTGAGATAGGGAAAAAACAAAAACACCACAGTGTTGAGCAAACAGCGGGTTTTACAAAACATTGGGAAGATCTCAGCCGTTCTCTTGTTCAACGTACAGCATTGTCTGCGACACCATGCACAGCATTTTGCAGGTAATGTCTTGGAATATTGGCAATTTCTTGCGAGATGGTATCTTTCAGTTTCAGTTGTTGGATGTATCAGGAAAACTCGTTCTTTAAGGTAACCCCACAACCAAAAGTCGGCCGGGTTGAAATCTGGAGATCGCGAAGGCCACATTGTTGGAAAGTGCCTACTGATGACTTTGGTCGGAAAACGAACCTCAATTACACGATCGCTTGAAGCGAAGCGAGCATCAAGTAGGCCGTGCTTTAATAGTTCTCTTGACTTTCATATGTAACTAACTGCAAAATCATTATTATTATTATTATTATTATTATTATTATTATTATTAAGTTTTATCACACTTTTTTGTAATAAAATATATAACTTATTAACATACTTTTAAATATGATATAGGCCTAAATTTGTACTGTAAATATGTTGTAATAAAATAGATATTGACGTAAATTAATAGTACATTATGCAACGAGCCTATAATGATAGTAGTTAAGAAGCGAGTATGGATGTTTATGAAACGAGCGCAAGCGAGTTTCATAATTTTCATACGAGCTTCTTAATTACCATTATAGGCGAGTTTCATACCACTTTTTATGCTCGACCATATTTCTAACTTGAAATTATTCATTTTATTTGTATCTAACTGACCTTAAGCAATACCTCGTATATTGTGAGATGTGCGCAGACGCGAAAGTATTGATTTTTTCCGAGGAACAGATGTCCACATTGACCTTGGTAGCCTATAAGAACCTACAGAGTAAACTAAATATTAACTTTAATATAACATTGAAATTAAATTAGACATTGAAAAACGAGATGACGAATTGAATTTATTTGAATATTATTTACAATTAACGCTAATTATTATAGTAACAGAACATAACCTTCTGCGACAGTATTGGATTTCCAGCCTCCGTGACTTTTCGCTAATTCTCTTTCGATTGCATATCCGAGAATAATCGATACTTGCGGTTTTATTGTCATTGGCTGAACACCTGTAAGCTGACTTGTCATTGGCTGAACACCTGTACTTTAATGAGTAGGTGTTCTTTAATGACATGCATTAAAGGACTGCTACCAGGTGTATAATTACTACATTTCGGCATGGTCGCGCATAAAGGATAATACAGGTCTAAGCCTAAATCTAAGTATATATTTTCTGTCCTCTTTTTTTCGAACAATGTCCTCCTTTTTGAAGCTTTGTTTCCTCTTTTTTATCGATGTGAATCTGGTCACCCTAAGTTAACAGAATAGATCATTAAAGGTCGCAGTGCTGGTTCATAATAATTATTATCTCCTCCCTCGCCAATAACACAACATAATATTTTTGGAATTTGTTTATAATTATTATTGTGTTTAAAAATTTAAACATATGAAAATTACAACGTACTCTTCTCAATATTAGCTGCTTAGTTCCTGCATTAACTATTAGCATGTTGTATCTGTAACAGCACTACGCACGAATGCATTCCACATGGAAATTAATCAGGGGAAGGGGAAGAGGAAGGGAACAATCACTTTATTCCCATCAAATGAATATCCAACCTCAACCTTGGCACCAATACAAGAAGGCTCTAACGTAATAACCGGCCCTCTGACCTTCGGCCACGTTAAGCCAATGTATTCTGACAAACTTGTCACACAGTCTTCGAATACATTTTGAAGTAACATACGGTAGGCGTACGTGACTTGATCACGTGAAGCAGTCGGCCTGTCAAGGTAAAACATGCGAAGAGGATTTTATTTCCTGCATCACTCCTCATGACTGATTTAAAGTTTATTCGACAAGGAAGAGGAAGGCATATGATATGGTGACGTAGATTTTTAAAATCAATTTCATAATTTTTTTCGGATCCACAGAAATTGCTTAAAATGGAAAATTTAATACACATAGCAAGCCTGTTATACTTACAAGAAATTAAGTTTTTCCTTGTAAATTAAATAACAATATAATCTCTTAGTGTACACTCATTTTTCTCCCTCTTCCGACACCTCTCCTCCCCCTTTTCATTTTAACAAGAGAGTCGCGAGCGCATGAACACGCACATATCAGCATACTTGAGCATAAGTACTGTAAGTATTGTAGAGATCTCAGAATGGTGAAACTAGCGCTGAGGTAGTTCTGATGCTTTTGAAAGTGAAAATGGTGAATTTGTAAGAGGTTTTTTTGTGGAGTTGGATTTGAAAAGTTAAGGATTTTATAGTGAAATATTTCAAAAAAAGGAAATTGTTCGGAAATGTAGTAAATTACGTGTGAAATAAGAGGTGTGGTAATGGAAGTGAAAATGTGGTTTCTAGTGAAGGAAGGGTAGGACCTACGTAGGGATATAAAACACACGATACGATGTAGTGTGAAGAACGCAAAACTTGTATTAATTAAATAACCACTGAAAAATAGTGAACCATAACAGCGAAATAAACACACAGTTTTCATAATGTAACTTCGTTTGTACGTCTGCCATTAAGTAGCCAGTACTGACATCATTAAACAAAAATTACCAGGCTTTGAAAATCCTGCACAGATTCGTATATGCAAGGCATAACAAAAGTCTAAACTAACCTAACCTGCCACATATTCGTATATACAAGGCATAGCGTGAAACTTTCGTAATATCACCAAAGTTATGATGGTATGAGTAGTAAGACAGTTGAAGGTGCATAAGCGGAGTAGGAAGGGAACTACCTCAGCGCTATTTTAACCGTTCAAGGGTCAGTGACAAACCAGGACTGGTTTGTTCAGGTTTTTGGTATCCTTGCATATTTATACTTTTTTGGTAGGTAGGTAGGTAGGTACATAAATAGACTTAACTTATACCCTGGACTGAAGAGAGGAGTGCTTTCTCGCGTGGTTCAACATATGGTAATGTTGCTATCACTGGGTAATTATTTTGTATGAAAATTTCTGAGAAAATCATGGGTCAGACATATGTATAAAAAATAAAGGGATTTGGGGGCGTGCTGGGTGGGTTTATGGCTTTCACAGTGATCACATCTTGTCTTTAAGAGTGATGTGCTACATTTTGAGGTTATATTTTTTTCAATGACTTTTAAGTACGTTCTTCTTCCGAGTATTGTGTGTAGCTGAATCGAAGATTCACCTTCGGTGTTCTCTTTTATACCTGTTATATTATTTACGTTACATTATCGTATTATTTTTACTTATGTTTATAATAATACGTTAATTCTTCAGTAAAGAACCAAAGAAGACACACTTTTTTTAATTTTATTATTGCATTCTGTGAACCGCATCCTGCAAGGTTTATACACTGGTAAACACATGGTTTTTCTTTCCTCTTGCAAATGATTTCAACAATCGAAAAGTACTTACCCTGTATGTTCTTATGCAAGTTGTAGCTTCGCCGTATTAACTGTAGAACGTCCTCTGATTTCTTCCCTTCCTGAACTTCACTTGACACATCGCGAACGAAAACATCGCCATTCATATCCAACATACAGTTGCATAATCCATTCTGCCAAGAGATCCAGGGCGAATTAATCAAATTAACTGAGAATCGAATGATTTCGGGGTACCGATTTCAGTTCACATACACTGATTCGTTATTTCCACACAACTAATAAAAAATTAAGCAATCCTAAATAACTCCGACAGTACGCCATATGACTGAACTTTACCGCCAATACCACTGTTGCCAGATTGATTTACAATTTGGCCGCCAAAACATGCATGACATGACATAGCAGTCCAAAAACCGTCAAACCATTCAGTGTTAATAGAAACACACAATTTTCTTAATTGAGTGGAAAACTGAGATACAATCTTGAAAAATCTTTATTTCCATTACAAAATTAATAAACACTCAGTGGCCTACGTTAGCACATACAACATGCCTCTCCTCTAAAACGAATGTGTAGTTTCATATAATTAAACAAATTATTTTATCAGCTTTCCTTTTATGTTTCATTATTTTACACTAACCACTGTAGAACCTGCATTAAAAACTACCTAAGCATACTCATGAACAGGCCTACTTACACAAGGAATATTCATATCCTCATCAAATACATCATACACATCACTTTCATCAGTTTTCATTTCATTTATTATATTCCATAGATCTTAGCAATGAAGCTTTAAGATGTGGAACAAGTCAAAATTTTACAAGATTACAACTACAATTTTACAATTTTTTTACAATTTTTACATTTTTTTTACCAATTTTACAATTTTCTACAATTTTTAGCGAGAAGTAGTGAGACTGAGGATTCGCCAAAAGATTACCTGGCATTTGCCTTATGGTTGGGGAAAACCTCGGAAAAAAACCCAACCAGGTAATCAAACCAAACGGGGATGAAGTGAAGTGAAGTGAGGCCGAGAACTCGCCATAGACCATATGGTATCAGTCCCACTGCTGGGGAAAACCTCGGAAGAAACCAATCAGTACGGTTTTATTCTTTTTCGGGTTTTCTATATGTACCTAATACCCGATCAAAAATTATACTTTTTTTTATCAACTATGATATTTTTACAATGTAGATACACAAGTGTTCTACCCATGGGCAGATCTTTCATTGCAAACCCAGCATTCTACAATCTTTCCTATTTTCTGTCTTCCTCTTAGTTTCCGCATATGATCCACATATCTTAATGTCGTCTATCGAGCGACTTCCGCCGATTTTGGAATAGACACCGACACACTTGAACTGCCAACATAGAAAACAAAAAATCACACTCAATCGCCTTTACCTTCATCTTGACGGGATAATAAAAGCCTAAACAAACCTAACCTAACCCAATTGCGTCGGTGTCTATTCCAAAATCGGCGGAAGTCGCTCAACGCTCGTTTAACCATTTCTTCTTCTGCCCCAAACTCTTCTCCCGTTCACCATTCCTTCCAGTGCATCCTTCAGTAGGCAATTTCTTCTCAGCCTACATACATCATTATTCTGTAAATGAATTCGTACTCTTAGGATTGTATCCTGCCCCGTATTTAGATAGTGCTACGCTCATGGGCCTGAAAAAAATTTTCCGCCCCCATCAACAAACTTGCCTTTGATGTTCGGGCCGATATGAACTGTAGATCTATTATCAGGCAGTAGGCCTACATCTCACTTGACGATATGTGTCAGAGGAAGAACAATTTGTATGCATCTGAAGTCTGATTAGTGTACCGGTAGCTAGGCCTAATTGGCGATGTATGCAATGGAGGGGGAAAGGAATTGGCCAACTTACCTCATTATCTCCTGGTCTAGTTGCGTCATAAGTGGTACCTGTTGGTATCACTTGTGAGGTTCAGACCTGTCTTCGGACAGATGACTAAACAACAAACTTGTAAATCTTAGACATAGGCCTATTGTATAGCAGTCAAACTGTAAACAAGGGGCATATAACAACAATTTAACATAATTATGCTACTATCTGAAGCAGGCATCTGCGAAGTAGGAAAATATCGAACATTTATTTTCAACTCGATTTTTCCTTTTCTCAAAATTCTTCTGCCCCTACGAATTTGCCGCCCATATGCGTAAATATGAGACTGATTGTATCAAGAATCTCCTATTCAAGCCTGTTTCTGAATTTATCTTTTACAGTGTAAGAACAGAAAAGGCCCTCTGTGCCACTGCAATGGAAAACAATAATGAATGACAACAGAATCTAAGCATATCTGTCTGCCTGCCTGCCTACCTACAGTATATTATATCTCCAAAAACTGAGTTCCCACCGGTGTGTGTGTCTGTCTGTGTGTATGTGCGTACGTGTGTATTTGTTTTTTTTTTAATAGAATAAATATTTTGAAATATTAAATGCATGAAAAATAAGTATTGGCGATTTTCCAATTCCGCCCAAAATTGGTCACTAGTCGCCAAATGATATCATTGAGTGCCATCACAACTATAAAATTAGTAATTTGGTGGAAAATCTCCCAATCTGGCAACCCTGGCCAATGTTATACCTTCCTCTTATTACCTATAATTCTCTTTCTCTATAATGTTACCATTTTCATTGAATTCCTCTTGAGGCGACAATATAAGTATTCTTTTTTCCCCATTGCTCGAAAGCTTCTTGTGGTAAGGGAACATATGGTGGTGGTTCACTTCTTCTGAAGAATTACCTTTTCTTATCTTGATCTTTTATGACCTTCAACAAAAGTCGTAACAAGTAAACTGGTTGTAATCATAGGTCAAAAGCTCCTCAGATCAGCAGCGAGCAAAGGATTCACATACCCATAAATTTTAGATCAGTTTGAATGTTCAGCTTCATATTAAAGCATTAAGCAAATCATGAGTTCCAGACTCCCTCCCCCTATCATTTTTTGTATGTGTTGGTGCTGAGTGATAATAGTACATTATGCAACGAGCCTATAATGGTAGTAATTAAGACGCGAGGATGTTTATGAAACTAGCGCAAGCGAGTTTCATAATTTTCATACGAGCGTCTAAATTACTATTATAGGCAAGTTTCATACGACTTTTTATGCTCGACCATATTTCTAACTTGAAATTATTCATAAGTATTCATATTATTATGTGAGTGAGTGCAATAGCCTACCTCATAAATTGTGAGATGTGCGCAGACGCGAAAGTTTTTTCCGGGAAACGAATGTCGATGACCTTGATATAATCTAGAGAGTAAGATAAAATTAATCTTGATATAACCTTGAAATTGAATTCGACATTGAAAAACGAGATGACAAATTGAATTTATTTGAATATTATTTACAATTAACGCTAATTATTATAGTACAGAACATAACCTTCTGCGATAGTATTGGATTTCCAGCCACCATGACGTTTCCCTACTTGTCTTTCGATTGCATATCCGAGAATAATCGAAAACCTGAACTTTAATGAATAGGTGTACTTTAATGATATGCATTAAAGGACTGCTACCAGGTGTATAAGTACTACATTTCGGCATGGTCGAGCATAAAAGTATAAAGATATTCATCTCGAGAGCTCAGAGTTAATTAAAACAGCGTGAATTCAAGCCCCAGTTGAAAGAAGGGCTTTTCTTCTCGCCATCAGTAACTCCCAAAAAAGATATGAAGTCCACACTGCCTCCTGTAACATAGAGTTCTGGATGTTTTCTGGGATGGAAGATGGCTGAAACTGGAATATAATTCTGACCTCATCACCCTCATCACCTTCTACTGCCAAGACAGAGAAAGCATGGAAGCTCTTAATTCACTTCCCCTTTGTGCCTCAATGGCGCATATACTGTAGAAGATGATTTTACTTTACTAAACTCCATCCCATGCCAGAATGAGAACGTTCGTTGTTTTTATAATTTCAGAATACAACCATGGAAGTAGAACCTGAGGTTGCAGCAGAACAGCTGAAGGAGGAACCAATGTTCGGAGTGCTGGACATCACACTGCTGCTTGTATTATTGGGTCTAGGAGGATGGTGGCTTCTGAAGAGCAGACGGCAGGCAGAAGATACTTCTTCCACCACCAAATCATATTCAATCCAGTAAGTCCACTTGTTTTCACATGTTTAGCACTTATTTCTGCATCGACAAAAGTACCATTATGAATTATCAGATCAATTAATACATGATATGATATGATATGATATGATATGATATGATATGATATGATAAATGATACAATACAATATGATAATGATGTGATGTGATATGACATATGATATGACATGATATGATATAATCAAATTTTTAAAACTGACCATTAACACGCTAGAAATACCACTGCACACATCATCTCTTTATTCTTCATCTTTCACTGTTGCTACTTCTCGTCACTGGAATTCTGTGCCGGCTGAAGTCAAGGACTGCCGAACTTTAATTTCCTTTAAATGTAAATTAGAAAAATATCTTATGATGAATTGCCGGACCTAGCGCGTTGCAAATATTTAATGGAATGTGTTCTACTGTATTTATTTTTATTTTTTTTTTTGTTTCTTATTTTTATTATCTAAATCGTGTTTATAACGCCAATATGTACCCCACTGTGTTGTTGTTTTTTATTATTAATCTATTTTTTGTGTACATTTTATTCAATTGTCGGTTTCTGGTTTAATTGTGTAAATCCTACTTAATTGTAATCTAATACTAATATGTATACTAATGTGTTTATTTTTATTTTTACTGTGTACATTTTTTTATTGAATTATCGGCTTTTGTTTTTATGTGATTCGTATTTGATTCTAACAACATTAATATATATTTCACTATGTTTATTTTTATTTTATGAGGTAAATTTTATGTAACTACCTCTTTTGATCTCATTATGTACCTAAATTGTATCAGTATGTAATTACTTAATTCCGATCCAGTTTTATGTTCAACTGTGTAAGCAAGTTTTAATCCTGGTTGAGTGTAAGAGAAGGCCTTATGGCCTTAACTCTGCCAGGTTAAATAAAGCCATTATTATTATTATTGTTATTATTAATATTTAAAATTTTATAGGAAATGATACTGTAAGAATAGTCGTCCTTGACAAGTGGAGTACATTGCAGGCTATTTAATGGAGAACCTGATATCCTAAACTTGCTATGCTTGTCCAGAGATGACTAATATCCTAAACAAATTTCATTTGTCATATCACTATTCTGCTGGTTACCTGTTATAGCCTCCATTTCATGTGCAAACAGTCAAGGTTATCAGTGTAAATGCATACCAGTACTACAGATAATGACTTCAATTTTTCTAATGACTGAAATGGATACTCTTAAATTTGTTTGCACAAATTTAATTACTGTTATTAAAGTCGATATATCTGTACAAAGTAGAAGGTACAAGACCAGAACTATCTCATACTAGAAAAATACGTTTTAAAAATATATTGACAAAGTTAATTGACAGGTAATGTAAGCAATGTTTTGAGTATACAAAAAAAGTACCATATTTAACACTTTGACATAAGGTACCTTTGAAAACTTAAATTTGATCAAGAAATGCCTTCTTCTGTCCTGTTGCGTAAATTTAGTTGTCGCTTTTCCATTAAAGATTTTTGAAAATATACAAGTATTTAAACCATATAATATTCTGCCTAATTTTAAATATTTATTATACTTAATTCTGCTACTCTTTACTTCCAACTTCAGTCTTTTCTAATAAAGCATTTTATTTGAATAACTGTATAATGACATTCATGACATGAATTGCCTTTTGCAAATGTTCGACACACACATTTTCTATCAGAAATATATATTTACTTCTGCTATGCATTCATTCTAATCCCATGCTCGTATTTATCCCTGTATCTATTTTTCTAGCAAGATACAGACTATCACATGAATATAAGAAATTTCTTCGTTAAATTGTTTTTCAGTATCTACCAAGTAATATACTGTCAGCCATTATTTGAAATTGAAATGTATGTTCATTGTTTCCAGTGAACGTGTTCTTAATTTAAAGATTCCTTTTGTTTCTCAGTATTTTTATATCACAGAACAAACATAATTGTCAATAGACCCCAATTTAACCATGCGTTGTAAAAGATTCGACCATATCTTACATGAACATATCACGTTTAATGACCCAAACATGCCCTCTGACATCACACAAAATGTCTTCGTCATCTTTATCAGTTCCATTTGAAATAAAGAAGTGCAAGGAAATCCTTGCCTTATGTCATTTAGTAATAGTGAAGTAATTTCAAAATCATAAACATTTATGTCGTAGATCTCAACTGCACAAAAATTCAGTCTGATTCGCTCAATATAAAACCATATAGAATATCACTTTTAAATTTATAATTTTTAATTTTATCATATAATTACTATATTATGCCAGTGTTTTAGGGAGAAAATTATTCAGATATGCAAAAAAAAAAATTCCTTAAATGACATACTAATATGTTATTTTTTTACATGTTGTATTTGTAATTTACATTAAATTTTATGCATAATAAGGAACATTTTTCTAGGTTGCGTCATTTTTAAGGCAAAACGTTTCGAGTTCATTAAATGAATATTTTTAAAGTGTTTATATGTCATTTACTAATTATACTGTAACCTAATTTTTAAAAGAAAACACAATCTTAATAAAATATTTTCGAAATGAGAATCATCCACAGCCCAGCAATGCCCCAACCTATCACGAAAACTGTCCTTATCTTTCTTAGTCACAAGTCATCTGATGCATCCCATCTTTGATTCTTAAACTTCTGGTCTTCAATATTTCTTGCTTTATTCCAAGACACCTTTAATATTCCGTGAGTAGGGCCAGATTTAGGTATAGTGCCGCCCCTAGGCAGTGTTAAAATTTGCCAACCCCCCCCCCCCCCAACCTCCACAAACAAATTTTGTAAGCAGCTATTATACTGGTCATGTTTAGTTTAAATTAGTTTTAAATGAAATGTTACAATTCGGAAAACAATAAATTACTGGACTCAAAATATATGCATCTTACTAGTGAATTATAAAGATTTCCTTCGCACTTTCTTCACAGAGAAAGCATTGACGATATCATCAAAGTCGATTTGACGGAGCACATCAGACTCGATGCAAAGAAACATATTCATTGTTGAAACAAAACTGGTTTCTGAAAGCCAGGCCGTGGTTTATTTTTAAGCACTAGTTTTGTTGGTGGTATAATTATTACGAGTACGGTACTTGTTACTTTGATAGGAAATATAAAGTAAATTGAAAAATAAACTCCAACTCTTTGTGAAATGAAGGTTAAGTTAGATAACGGTGGCTAGGGATGGGTTAGGCTATACTGAGGCCTATTGTGCACCTTGAATTTATGGAATGAATGAGGATGAGATGTACCAGCCCACTGGCCGCATGTGACCCCTCACTCACCTACTCCCCCCCGCCCTAAGTTCATACCACCAAATAACCAAGCAGCACTGGATTCATTCAACACCCTTACAAGGTGAATCCTGGCAGAAATATTGCGGAAGACTGGAAATCCAGGGACGGTTGCGGAGAGGGCCCTTTCATATTGAATTATATAGTGCACATGCTGGAAAGTGATTAAATAGTATTGTTGACGATATATTATATTGGAAATGTAACTGAGAGTCGTGGTTACTATTCATAGCGATAAATAATAAACACAGATCCAATTTGATTTTCAACAATGAATTATTCTTTAAACAAGCAGTCAGGGTGCGAATTAACGGAGGGGATGGGGAGGATCCCCCCCCCCGTTGGAAAGTTATACTCCTCTCATAAATTCATATTAACATCCCTGCCAGGGATAACTTCTATCCCCCCTCACAAAATATAATTTTATTGTTTTAATACAAGTATACTTTATAAAGTATAAAGTAAGCAAAGAAAATAATAGGCTATTGATATATTATCACCGCCAAGCTGACAACAATCAATAACTTAGGAATTACACATCTTATCTCCTAAGCCTGCTCAAGGCTGTAATTATTATTATGATCAAGATGCAAGACAAGCAACTCAGTGCGACCAAGCATTGAGCCGTATCGAATGAGGTTAATAACATTTTTATGTATGATGTTCTGTATCTAGAATTTTATTCCCCCATCATCAGAAATCTTAATTCGCACCCTGCAAGCAGTCAAATTTAAGCAGTTTCATAGTACTGGGTGTTCATTTCAAAGTGTGTCATGATGTCACTGTTGATGAGTCAGAGATTTGAAGTGAGTTTCAGCTTTTATGTCGGAGAAGTTGTCTATTAATCAAGACGTTCAATCTGAACTTGAGAACGTGTATGGTATAACTTGAATGTCGTAGCAAGAGATGGCAGTCTGTACGGTCTGTGTGCTACCATAACCTCTTTCGAACTGTGTTTTGCGCGGCCAAGTCATATGCAGGGTATTTGTCATCATCGGTTGTGTACCACAACATTCCACAACACAAATCAAATGCTCCTTGTCCATGTTGATCGTCGAAATTAATCTCAACAAATACGTAAGTAAACATCTTAACCCTCTCCCCTTATCTCGACA
Organism: Periplaneta americana; assembly: GCF_040183065.1. Taxonomy (NCBI): domain Eukaryota; kingdom Metazoa; phylum Arthropoda; class Insecta; order Blattodea; family Blattidae; genus Periplaneta; species Periplaneta americana. Next base: position 101,520,418 of record NC_091133.1, read on the forward strand.
GTAAGAAAAAACTCACCTCAGTACATGTTTCGAAACAGTTCACATTCCTGCCACTACCGGCATTACCGTACGTATCGGTAAGTACTCTTCAGAATAAACGCCATACTTTCTAGGCAACTTCTCTGGCACATAGGTAATACACCTCTGCAGAAGTGTAGGAAGGTTGAATTCTCTAGGCTCATCGACTAGCCACATGAGGGCATACAGCGAGCCATGACACACTTTGAACTGAATACCCAGTATAATAATGTGACACTAGTATTACAGTATAATTATGCAGCTGCACACTTTCCTTTTACTTTCGCCACGACCGCGACAATACAGTAACAAAACATCCGACTTCCACAAGGTGTTCAAGAACAAACTTCAGAAAATATTTACCAACAAGTATTTTGTAAAGAAATTTTACTTTTAAATGAAAATGGAAAAAAGAAAAGGAAAGGAAGAAAGAGAGAGAGAAAATGCTGCCCCCCTGGAAATTGCCACCCTAGGTTGCCTAAGCCTAAATCCGGCACTGTCCTTGAGGAAAGATTTAAATGGAAGAGAGGACGAGGTCCACGTAAATATGCCTTATCTTTGTCTCCACCTGTAACTGAAGTTAAGAATTCGTGGAAGATTAGAGTAGTTTCGTAACATGTTGCTTATCTCTGTGCCTACTTAACCACTGATATGTCTAGCACTTACACAATAGTTGTAACTGTGCTCCGTTTGATAAACAGTGAGAAGGATAGGATAATCACATTTTTGTGTCTGAGTCCCGTGAAGATGATTCACACCGGATAAACATTAAGTAGTGTTTTCCCAGAATATGAAATGTTGTGATACATGCCCCATGGCGTGTTGTACAGTGTATATCATTGCTCCTGCTGCTGCCATCCACTACGACCACCACCGCCCACTACACAATCACCTCCACCACCACAATCACACCACCACCACTATAAAAGGATTAGGCTTTTGTTCTGTTCTGGACCACAGACATTCCCAAACAGTGGAATTCCATGACATGATGGTGATGATAGTGATGCAGACCATTGTATGAGACAACATAGGATAAACAAAAGACAAGAGACAGTCTATTCCTCTTTCTATAATAGAGATCGAATTTGGGTCTTCTTGGTAGCTAATCTCAAATGTGTATACTGAAACATAATAAATATAATTTTACAATTTCTACATACAATTTCAGGCCAACAAATCTTGGAACACAGTCGACAGACAGTTCATTCATCAAGAAACTGAAGAGTTCCGGAAGGAGTTTGGTTGTGTTTTATGGAAGTCAAACTGGTACCGCAGAAGAATTTGCTGGAAGACTGGCTAAAGAAGGCATCCGGTATCGTCTTAAAGGCATGGTAGCTGATCCTGAGGAATGTGATATGGTATGTTCAAAATTTCATAACACACTGAAAATGTAAACCTGCAACTCAGTTTTCAATTCTCCAACAGTTCAACTTTTAACCTGAACTTGCACATGTGTGTATGCATGCATATGTGGTATCATCGTTTGGAGTTATCAAGATTAAGTTTTTTAATATCTTATTTCAAATATTCTTATATAGGTTTTTCGAAAAGTAAAAGGCTTATATAGGCGGCCGGGTAGCTCAGTTGGTAGAGCAGCTGGCTACGGACTGGAAGGTCGGGGTTCGATCCCAGGTGGTGACAGGATTTTTTCTCGTTGCCAAACTTTCAGAACGGCCCCAAGGTTCACTCAGCCTTCTATAAAATTGAGTACCGGGTCTTTCCCGGGGGTAAAAGGCGGTCAGAGCGTGGTGCCGACCACACCACCTCATTCCTCATTCTAGTGCCGAGGTCATGGAAAGCTCTACCTTCATGCCCCCCAAGTGCCTTCATGGCATGTTACAGGAATACCTTTACCTTTTTTAAAAGGCTTATATATGAAATTGCTCATATCTTCGCTAATTCCAAAGAATTTTACCTGGCATTGTAATATTTTGATGTTTTCTATGAAAACGTTCTACGAAAAAATTCACAACTGCCAAACAAAAGCAGGATGTTGGCAGGCAGTTCCATTCAGTAAACTGTGACTGGTTGTGTAGTTTAAATGTTGCTTGGATTCGGTGAACTTTTTTGATAATGTATTTTGGACTGATAAAGCATATTTGCATCTCAGTTGTGGTGCAGACACACAAATTTGCAGATTTTTTAAAACTTATTTATTTATAATCGTTTTGACATATTGCAACTAGTTAACACGAAATTACATTTAACATTTACTTTCATAGTTATACAATTACGAAACTGTTGAAATTAGATTGTAGTCCAGTATCATTGAGGTATGCGAGTATCTTCAGATAGAGATGGAGATTGTTAAATGTAGGTGATGGATCAATGCAGAATTTGCTTTGTCCAACAATGTACATTCAATCATCCAACAGGGACTTGGCCTGGAAGATCGCCAGATATTAACTCTGAGGATTTTTGGTTATGATGTTATTGAAAAGAAATGACGACTTTAATTAGGCATAGTTGAATTCATCTTTTGAAGGAAGCCATCATGCAAAATACAGCAGTTACTTGAGCATGTTGTTTACATCACTGAACAGAGACTATGTCTTATACTTCAATAAAATGGCAGGAACATGTAACATTTACGATTAATGCAGTATATTTAATAAATCTCATTGTTTGTGTACAGGCAGGTTGTTTACTTATGAAATAGTTAAATAATTAACGAATATATCAATATTTTAAAATACCTCTTACTTTTGGAAAACTGTGTACTTATATGAGAAGTTGTGAAAATAAAAGGTATTATAAATCAGTGACTGAAGTTGGTATTTTTGAGACAGTAGCAGGCCATTCATGCAAAATCGCCATTAGTTTCATTTAACATTCTTAGTCTTGTCGTTATTTCAGGTGTCACGTAGCCACACATAACAAATTTGATCTGTAAACAAGGAACATGTTTAGTCATTATTTGTCACTGATGTACTAACAAAGTATTTCATACCACTCTACATAAACAAGAAAGAAAAAAATTGAAGTGATGATGCCATACTTGTATATGTTTACAACATGCTTACTTCAGTTAAAACTTATCTAGTTGCCATCATATGCAACATTTACTCCAGCAACATGTGTAAAGGAAGAGAAGTAATATAATGATTCTTATATCACTCAATAACTTCTGCGTAGATATTAATCTCTTCTCTATGCTTTACAGTTCATGTGATACGATTGTAGTTGTTGTTGTTTAGTCAACTGTCAGAAGACAAGTCTGAACCTCACAAGTGACACCAACAAGGCACCACTTATGAGGCAACTAAGCCAGGAGATAATGGGATAGGGTGGCCAGTATCGTAATTTACAGTAAATTCATTGTTAGTCTGATAAAATTAATAGTAGTAGTATTTTATTTAACAATGCTTTCAACTTCAGAAATTATTCAACGTCAAAATTGAAAACAGTCCAAAAATGGCCTACAAATTTTGCCTGGAGCCCTCTGTTAGGGACAGGATTCTGATATGTGCCATAAATCTACGACACAGACTTCCCAGCTTTTCTTCCTTTCTGGAGAAAGCCGCACTAAGAATTTTATTGCTTCTAAAATGTCATTACCCTCGTCCTAATTTGAAATTTGAACTGATGAATTCTGATCCAATGGCTAGTTTGGTATTCACTAGACTAGTGGTATTCAATTGTTTTTTCTAATGTATCCCTAAAATATAAGTTTTTTTACTTTCACACTCCGAAACTGCATTTTAATTATGAGAAATAACAAAGAACAATGAAAATATGTCAGCATTTTTGCATATGTAGTCAGTGGGTCAGTGGGATGCATATCTCTTGAGACAACCTCATGTACTTGTGGGGGTACGCGTACCATGGATTGAATACCACTGCACTAGACCACCAAGGATGACCTGATGAAAGGATATCAATAAGAAGTCAAATTTTTTTTTTTAACGAGATTGCCACAAAGAAGTAAGTTATGCAACAAGTTTTTACAATAGTATCTGAGTGAGGAAGTTCACGTCAGATTAGATCATGTTAATTCTAGTCTTGCTCCATCATGTTCTTAGAAAGATCATTGCATACTAAGAGTATCTTAATAATGCTTGAACTAGAGGAATTACAAGGTATGAGAATAACATTTTATAATGGACTGAAAAGAATGCTATAGGCTTGAATCGGATCTAAAAACAGATTACAGACAAGTTGGATGTGCACTTACATAATGGCTTTTTACCTTCTGATTATATCATGTTTATTTTGTCATAATATAAACTCATGAAATGTTTTTCCTAAAGTAATCAACGTGTTACAAGACAACAGTGTTTCGAAGCGGAAAGTGGAAGTATTCTTACGAAACCACAAATAGTTCACAAAGTATGGAAAAATTATCTGAATGATGCTGGATGAGCTTTGTGAGTTTATTGTGCGTTTACCACCAAAGCTATAATGATCTTGAAAACTGAAACACTTGAGTTAGGTTTAGAGAAAGTGAGAGATTGCTAGAGATTCAGGGAGAGAGGTCATGGCTAAAGAAATAAATAAATAAAATAAACTTCAATTTTCGAACTTTGTGCATTGCACAATCCTAGCAACCACAGTAGTGATCAGTGATCAAACAGTGAAGTCTTGTACATAATTGTGTTTTATTACTGGCTTATAATCTACACAATTTACTAATAACTTTTACATTCTGTGTTCTGTAAATGTATTTTTATACAGGAATTTCTTGAGACCTGAAAACTATTTCAAAGTATCATCATGTCCTTCATGTGTTAGACCAGTGGCGAAGCCAATTTTTAAAGAGTGGGTAGGCAGAAAGTCTTACCTTAAATTTTTTGTACAATAGTTCCAAACGGCGAGTTTTCTTGGTGGCAAAATTGTCAATGACATGATCCTTGAACATCTGGTCACTCAGCAGTTCTTTCACTAGCTTTTTTTCTCAATGGCAATGGTACTAAGACAGCTGAGTCTTTCACTGATCAAAATTACGCAAGTATGTTTTTATTCTTTTCAAAGTACTCATACTCCTTTCAGAAGACTGTGGTCACAGGAAAAGTTAAATACAAACGAACTAATTTTAACACTTCCACATATACACTTTCCAGGCCATTTAGGACAATATAATCTAAAAGTCTTTGAAGGTACATATACACCTAATTCTCACAAAATAATACAAAAATGATCTTCACTCACTCATTATTTCGGGCACAATCTGGTAAACTCACACTTAATTCTAACAACAAAAATGGTCTTGAGTAAGTTTTGTGCCGACTAAATCAAAAGGAGCATTTCCCACTAAAGCAGCGTTGCTAACAGTGTTTGTGATAAAGTCCTTAAACAGCAGTAAAAATTCACTATAAATATGCTATCAATGGAGAAAATTTTTATTCCTGTCGCTAAGAGGGCTTTAAAAACTCGCTAAATTAACAAAAAAATAATACAATACAAAACTTTCATCTATGTTGCCGCTGAAAATTAGTTAAAAATAGCTAGATCTAGCTACCATAAATTGGCAACACTGTAACTGCAAGCGAGAGAAAGTCCGAATATTCTTTGTTGGTCACTGTGGTTGGTCATGAGACATGCCTCCTTGCGACATGGAGGGGGTTGCTAGAAATTCAAACAACCTCACGCTTTTTTCCGTCACCTCCAATCCCTGTCATAAAGCCAAAGCCTGTTGAAGTGGCAGAAGAGGCAAGCGAGAAATTGTCTCACTCGCAGATGCCCAACACCCTGGCCGAGCACAACAGATTTTGTCGTTGACATGTGCCAATGAGCGAAGAATCCTGTATAAACTGCTGATTTTCTCAATCACAACAATTATTACTGTCGAGAAATTTATGTTAGTAGGCTTATTTAGAATTCTTTATCTTGAGGTTTTTTCTGGGTAGGCATTGCCTCAATTGCCTCCATGTAGCTTCGCCACTGTGTTAGACCCTAGTTACAGTTACAGTCTCAAGCCAGTGTTTTTGTGGTCTTCCCAAATTTCCCCTTTCTCTTGGTACATAGGCAAGAATTTGAATAGGCCATCTAGTGCGATTCATCCTTTGGACATGTTTCTTCAACTAGAGTCTATATTGTTGAACAAAATGAACTATAGGATCTATTTTTAGTTCTTTCAGTATGTCTTCATTTTTATGGTGTTCGATCAATGAACATCTCACTGTCCATCTCATAAACCTCATTCCAGCTGCTGTTTGCCTTTTCTCATCAACTTCTGTCCATGCCTCACTGCAGTAAGTCGGAACTTTTAGCCTCGTATGTTTTTGAACTTGGGAGGGTTTGAAGACAGCGTTGATTACTCCAGTGATTTTTATAAATTTAGATATTTTGCTTGTCATATCTTCATCAGTAATATAAGATAAATTATAGCCTAAATAGTTGAATGAATCGACAAGTTCAATTAGTTTATTATTTATCATGATATTACTTGGAATTGGATCTTGTCAACTATTTCAAATGATACTGAGGAAGACTACATTAAGTGATATCATAATGAATGACACTTTTTAAATAAGCTTTGTAAAGATAAGGTGTCACATGTTTTGTGAACGGCTCTTTCACAGAAATTTCTCTTAAATATTTTGCATAAACTTAATTAAAACATATGTAACTTTTCTTTAGAAGCAACACACACTTGAGCGAATAAAAATCTCTTTTTGAATGGCAATCTTTACTATAATATTTTCGTAATGGATTACATTACATCGAATTATGCACACTTCATCCCCCTATTATTTATTCGCTCGTTTTCATACTCTTTCTCGCTATCATAATATTAATACTCGATCACAACGTGATAACACGCTAGAAATTCCACTTCACACATCATCTCTGTATTCCTCATCTTTCACTGTTGCTACCTCTCGTCACTGGAACTCTCTGCCGCCTGAAGTCAAGGGCTGCCGAACATTGAAATCTTTCAAATCCAAGTTAGAAAATTATCTTATGACGAGTTGCCAAACTAACTTACTATTATGACAAGTGTTGTATTGCATGTTTCCACGTATTCACATTTTTTTTTAATGTTCTAGTGATATTTAACTTATTTTATATTTTTGTTTTCATATTTTCCGATAATGGTATATCTCTAATGTGATAAGTTGAGCTATATATAATCATAATTTTCCTTACTGTGTGTACTTAAAAATATTGTATTCATTGTATGCTTTGTACTGCACTATTTTATTACTACTATTAGTATTATTATAACTATTAGGCCTGTTATTATTATTGTTATTATCATTATTATTATTACTATTCTTATTTATTATTATTATTACTATTATTATTATTATTATTATTATTATTATTATCAATAATTGTCTTATTTTTTTATACTTTGTATGCCTCATGTATTTTTGACCTGCTGTTCACATTTTATTATGCTTTTTTTTTCTTTCTTTCTCTATGTTATATATTATGTCTGATTTCTTCTTACTTGTTGTTTACATTTTATTATTATTATTATCTTGTTCAGTTTTGTGTGTAAAATTGTAGTGTACTTTGTAAATTTGTAGTGTTTTTGTAACGCAGTTTTTACTCCTGGTTGAGTGTTAGAGAAGGCCGTATGGCCTTAACTCTGCCAGGTTAAATAAATCATTATTATTATTATTATTATTATTATTATTATTATAAGTTATTTTAATATTTCAGGTCTTCCATTTTCCTTTTAAACATATTTAGATCTAGTATGCGTCATACTGTATGAAAAAGTCGATGAGATAAGTTGCGATTATATTCTTTCTGTTCAAGAATTTCAAATACTTGTAATACTTGTTATACAAGAAAAACTGTGATAGTTTATCTACTTACTTTCTAGATATATAGTATATTTGAAAATTTATGCTTGAATTTTCAGTCCCTTATAGGCCAAGGGTATACAAAATTATTTCCAGCATTGATAATTTGCTCATTTAATTTTAACACTATAGTATTCCATATTATTGTATCAGGGTCTGCAATATATTCAATTCTGCGGTATAACAAACTACGATATCGCTAGCTTTTACTGTAGGTACTGCTGTTGTGAACCACCATGGATAAAATCTAAGAACTACATAGAGCTGAACTCTCACATATCCAGCGTATAGTACTGACTTCTTGCCTTTGAATTATACAATTCAATACCCACTTTCTTTATGAACGGAATTTCGGTTGGGGCAAGTTACCTGGTTGAGGTTTTTCCCGGGATTTTCCCTCAACACAATATAAACAAACGCTGGATAAATATCGGTGCTGGACCCAGACGCATTTCACCGGCATTATCATCTTCATTTCATTCAGATTCTAAATAACCTGAGATGTTAATACAGCGTCGTAAAATAACCCACTTAAAAAATGAACGAAATTTCCAAAATTTTGAGGAAATGGGGACTGTGAGCACTTTGTAACAAAAACAGGGACTGGTACTGAGACAGACTCAAAGCAATGACTGAAAAAAATCATCTGTACTGTGAAGATTCAGGAACATTGTTTTAAAACTTGAATGAAATAAAATATTGTTAACGTACATTATTTTTGAGACAGCCTATGTAATTCAAAGAATTTTCTTGGGGATTATAATGACTGATTTATTAAAGTTTGATAGAACATTTTAACAATATATAGTTCTTGTTTAGTCAACTGTTCGAAGACTGGTAGGCACCACTTATGAGGCAACACTAGGTCAGGAGATAATGGGGTAGGGTGGCCAGTTCCTTTCCCCCAGTATATGGAAATCCATAGAATTTAAAAAAAATAAAATGGTGTCTTGACTTTCAGAAAGTTTGAGAAACGCTATTCTAGAATGACGAAGCTGTCCAGTTATATTGATAATAATATTATAATTATGTTTGTGTTCCAGGAGGAGTTAACAAACCTGAAGGACATAAACAACTCACTAGCAGTATTTTGCTTAGCTACTTACGGTGAAGGTGATCCAACTGATAATGCTATGGAATTTTATGAATGGTTGCAGAATAGTGATACTGATTTTTCAGGCCTGAATTATTCTGTAAGTAATACTCAACTGCTACTCATATCTGTAAATTAGCATTTAACATGGTGTTGCAGAGGATGAAATTTGACAAGAAAAGCGACAATGAATTAGGAAAAGATTTTATAGTCAGAATCCTAAATGAGTGAATAAAAAGTTATGAGTTTTTCTTGGTTTTCCTTTGAGGATAAGAGATTCAATTACGATTATGTTCATACATCTGATCTGATGTAGTTCATTGGAGTGAGTGTATCTGATAATATTAATATGTAATGTGCTGTTCATAAAACTAAGATTAATAGGGGACTGTACCCTCTTGATTAAATGGTTAGTAAACTTTCAGCATCATGCTGCCTTCTGAAATGTTTAGTTACTGAAACTTGGTTAGGAGATACGATGCAGTTACAGTACAATATATTTTAAAATTATAATTATAACTGTTTGTAAGGTTTATAAAATTGAATTATTTCTCACTTGAACTATAATAAGGATGTACAGTATTAAGACTTGTAGATTGCACACTATTGGATATTCAAGGTAAATGGATATATGAGCAGCATAACAGATACTTTTGGAAGTCAAAATGTTGAAGTTACAAAAGTTAGATTTGAAACATTCGTGGTGTCATTTTTTACTTCCTCATTAGAGGAAGATTAATATACGATGTCTCAACACTACTGCACCTTCTAATGAAATCTCACTCACGACTGCAAAACACAGCTGTCCTACTCCGATGAAATCTCACTCACAACTGACTGCAGGCTGGAAGAGCGCCATGATTTCATGGAGGGAAATGCCAGCAATTGCATGGGGCTAAGGGCCACTGACCACTTGACCAGTGTTTCGGGACTTGATCTGTAGAAGGGGACAGTGATTGCTGAGCAAAGAAGAACAAACTCCAAAAGGATGAAAATTATTATAACTCTAAATTCGCCTATGACATTATATTGTCATGAAAGGAGTGAATTATGATTAAAAATGCAAATGCAAATATACAGTTCAAAACTAATTTTGAATAAAGTACTATTCATTATGCACATTACAGATCTGTACAAAGTTGTTGTTGTTTTCTAATGCCAGGCGTTTGACAGTAAAGGCATTTGACCTCTTGCACTCCAATATTTTTCAAAGATATTATCATGGCCAGCCACTGAAGCACACATTTTGAGGTGTTCCGAATCCATTTCTTGGTTTGAGTTGCACAATGGGCAGTTAGGAGACTGATATATTCCAATTCTATGCAGGTGTTTGACCAAACAATCATGGCCTGTTGCCAATCTAAATGCAGCTACAGACGATTTTCGTGGTAAATCGGGAATTAACTGTGGATTATGATGCAGAGAGTTCCATTTTTTCCCTTGAGATTGTGTTATCAAATTTTGTTTGTTGAAGTCTAAGTATGTAGATTTAATCAATCTTTTCACAGAGTAGTACGTAGATTTAGTAACAGGTCTGTAAGGAGCAGTGCTACCCTTCTTTGCTAAAGCATCCGCATTCTCGTTTCCCAGGATTCCACAGTGGGATGTGGTACAAAGTAGTCATATATCCATTTACCTTGAATGTCCAATAGTGTGCAATCTACAAGTCTTAATACTGTACATCCTTATTATAGTTCAAGTGAGAAATAATTCAATTTTATAAACCTTACAAACAGCTATAATTATAATTTTAAAATATATTGTACTGTAACTGCATCATATCTTCCTAACCTGTACAAAGTAAAATCTATATAAATGGTAACACTGTAGAAAGGATTAATGAATTCAATTATCTTGGTTTCAAGCTTTCCTTCGTACCTCATCTAGATATCTCACAAAAAAATTTTTCAATTCAATAAATCTGCAGGCATTATCAACAGTATAATGAAAACTTCTTTAGTTCACAAACATGCCCACACTCATCTGTACAAGACCTTAGCAAGATCTGTCCTCTGTTATGGCAGCGAAGCTTGGACCTTGTGAAAAAGCAATGAAAATAGAATTACTGCCAGTGAAATGAAGTTTGTGCGCCGAGCAGCAGGATACACTAAATGGGATCATAAAAGAAGTGAAGATATCCTACAAGAACTGGGAATGAAACCTGTATTGCAGTATATTCATCAATATGAATACAACTGGCTTCACCACGTCAAGCGTATGCCTAGAACAAGGATTCCTCAAGCGATCTTGAACTACAGACCAATCATTACTCGTCCTGTGAAGAGATGGCGGGAAAACTTTTGTAGAGTGGAACAGTCCTTCTAGGACTGTCACCAGTTAGGAAGATGATGATGATGATGATGATGATGATGACGATAATGACAAGAATACAGTACCATATTGTCTCGGGCAGTGTGTTTTTCTAGTTTTAAGTAGTACTGTAGGCCTGTATCACAAATAATTGGCATAACTGTGTTTCTAATATATCGTAACAAACATGAATTGTAGACCTGTCTTGATAAATCTTAGGTATGTGCTGTAGTGTAAATGTTTAGACTGGGTAATTATTTACAGCTGACACACGGAAAGTGTGACTTATAGTAATGCCATACAGCATATTTTATCGCAGTGTCCCTAGATAAAATTGAGTACAAGGCTAAATATAACAGCACAGATAAATTGACAATGTTAGAAGTTTTCCCGGAATAGAAAATAAAAATAGGATTGTCACTATAATGCTATAAGTATAGGCTATAGCTGACCTACATCATCTATATATAGAGTTTAGACAAGCATATGACAGCATTATAAGAGAAGAGACCCTGGAAGCAATGAATTGGCTGGAAATACCTAAGAAGTTAATAAGATTAATAAAAATGACATGGGAGGATACTATATATCAAGTGAAAATGGGAAAGGAACTATCGGAAGTTTGTGGTATATAATGGAAATCCACTCTTCCCAATTGTATTCAATTTAGTCCTTGAAAAAACAATTAGAGCCATCAAAACAAATCCTGGAGGCATGATTTATAACCGTTTAACTCAGCACCTAGCATATGCAGAAATCATGGTTTTTCCGGTATGTAGTCACATGTGGATCCATACAGAAACCACATGTCTTTCTTCCATACTGAAAACTGTCATATTCACCTCGCCATCTTGCAGTCTTGGAATGGCTGGGAATTTCTGTATGTTATGGTTTGCCTCAAGTCTGCTGGATCCCTCCACCATGATCACACCTCGAAATACTTCCGTTGATGTTACATGAGTATCACCGACACAGTTTTGTTTTTCAGGAAAAATAAACAGGTGTGGTAGTCCATTTCGCTCACTCTGTATACACAAAGTTCTTTCTCACAAGCAAACGTTCTGATGGGAGCAGATAAAAAAGTTAAATTTTTTTCTTCCACCATGTTAATAATGTCAAAAGAAGCGCTTATACAAATTTTGGCCACTCGACCGCAATTACGAGGCCGTCCAGAAAGTGATTTTTCTTGGGGCCATTTATAGAAAAAAACACAATTGCATGGAAATATTTATTGAAACAGATTCAACAATTGTTGCGCTATTTGTCAACATATCCCCCACTGAAATTGAGCCATTTGTCATACAATGAGATCAATTTTTGTGTCGTAGAAGTCAGCTGCCTCAGATCGGAACCAGCGTTTGACTATGTCTGCACCTCTCTCTGTCGATCCCATGATATGAGAAAAGTCTCAATTCCGATGGAAAATATGTTGAAAAATAGCTCAACAATTGCTGTGTCTGTTTCAATAAATCTGTCCAATGAAATTGTGTTTTTTTTCTGTTAACGGCCTCTAGCGAACTTATTTTTTTACGGCTCTCATAATTGTGGTTGAGTGGCCAAAATTTGTATAAGCACTTCTTTTGACATTATTAACATGGTGGAAGAAAAAAATTTAACTTTATCTGCCCCCATCAGAATGTTTGCTTGTCAGTGCAAAGAATTAGCGAAAGTATTTTCTCTCTCTCCTGGCATTCCACTGATATTAGCTACATGTCAGCAGAAGTTAGGTAGATATTAGTACTAGTAGAAAGAGTGGATGGTTGCAATCAGTGCCTAGTTGTTTGTAAATGAGTACAGTCTGCATTAATAAATTTGTATTTCCACCAAATAGTCGAGTTTGTTTACATGCATAAAAATTTGCATATGGTATGTAGTCAATGCTCACAGGATTATTGAATTAAAAATAAGTTTAACTTAATACTTATCACATTTTTGGCTTCAATGATTATTTATAATAAATGTAAAATAACATATAGATTGTTAGTTGGGATGCCAGAAGGAAAAAAAGTTTTGGAGAGGTCGAGACATAGATGGGAAGATAATATAAAAATGAATTTGAGGGAGGTGGAATATGGTGGTAGAGACTGGATTAATCTTACTGAGGATAGGGACTGATGGCGGGCTTATGTGAGAGCAGCAATGAACCTCCGGGTTTCTTAAAAGCCATTTGTAAGTAAATAAGTAAGATAACATTACTGGAACCAAATGGGTTGGCTCAGACGGTAGTGTTTGAGACTCACATTCAAGAGATCCCGGGTTCAAACCTTGTAACCGTCCAATCTGACTGGAGTTTTTCATAGTTTCCCTCAGTCACAAAGGCAAATGCTAGATTGAAATTTACATACCATGATTCATCACTGCCACAATCACCAATATCATAAACATTAATCGAAATCTAAAATCACTTACATGAACACAAGCCATCTACAACACATAATAGAAACAGGAACTCATCAATAGTAACAATGGCCTACTGGTATACTCACAGATCTTAAACACATGATATGACCACAGAGTTAAAGCGTGTAAAAAGAAAACCACTACAGTAACTGCCTGTCATTCACTGGCAAGGTTTTGATGATTGCATTATAAGCAGTACCTCGTTTGTGATCTGTTAGACCATTCGGTTTGAGGTTGTATGATATGGTCCTATCAAGGAAGCTTAAAGAAGCATACATTATAAAAATTATGCTAATTCTGATGAATTTAAGAAAATATCAATGGAAACATTCTTAAGTACAATGCATTTGGAACCTATTTTAATTTTATAATCTCCCCCTAAACAGAGGTTATCTGCAAGACAGAGAATATTAGACGTGTCAATACATAGTTACAAGATTTGGAATTTGGGTGAGAAAGCAAAAAAATATTTGTCAGAAGGAGGGAGAAAGAAAAAAATGTTTAAAGAAATAACACTGTTACATAAAGGACGGAATATCTGAAAAATATGTTTTGCTTATCAACTTTTGAAATTTGAATCTTGCCAATATAGTTATCAATAAGGCTACATTATGACAAGACGAGATTTTTATTGAAATTAACAACATAATTAGAGAGAAACAATGATAGATATAATAGCGAGGGAATTAGAAAAAACTCCAAGTGTAATTTTCCTTAACTCAGCATCGGGAAAACTGGAAAGACCATGATGCAAGAATGGGTTTAGGAAAATCCTTTAAAAGATGGAAGCATTCTGTGATGTAGAGCCTGTAATGGATTTTATTAGGAATCATGATGATGATGATGATGATGATGATGATGATGAACATTAATATCGATTGTTGCTTACTTTACATATGAAAGATTCAGAGCTGTAGTAGTGGGCCAAGCGCCATTTATTAAAAAAACGGAGAAAGCAAGGGTTAAAGTCAAATGAATACCATAGTTTAATGAAGATTGACATATCATTTAGTTTTAATGTGCATACTTTATATTACTTGCTGTATGTTTCATTAAATTATGGTAGTCACTAATTATTTTAACCTTTGTTTTCTCCATTTTTAATACGTATATGGTGCTTGGCCCTCTATGGCTCTGAATCCCTCAATGTTCTTTTACTTTATTCTTGTTGTACTTTATGAGAAATTTAATATGAGACCTTGTTTATAACACATATCACGCTCATAATAAGTACCGTTCATTGAACAGTAAGAAATATTGATGATAATATCGATATGCTGTAAGTATTTCAAAACAATTTTGGTTGTTGGCACAGGTGTTTGGACTTGGGAACAAGACTTACGAACATTACAATGAAGTAGCCAAATATGTAGACAAGCGACTGGAAGAACTGGGTGCAAGCCGAGTCTTTGAACTTGGCTTGGGTGATGATGATGCAAAGTAAGTATAGTACATTATTTATTTTATCACTGATCATATTTTAACATAACTTGACTGATGTTCACAATCATGAACCAGATAGTTTCTAACTCCAGTAATGAAATGTAACAACAATTATTGTATGGGCACTTCTAAGTTGAAATTTACATAGTTATCAGACAACTGAAGGTACATGCACTTAATATAATGGCTAGTGATGTGATTTTGTGGCGATTATTTTACCTCCATTTCGGGGTTTATTTTACCATGATTTCAGTGAATATTTCATGAAAATATGAAGGTTTGAATTAACATTTCGTGAAAATAACAGAATACTGCTTACAAAATTAATATTATGTATACAAACATGTAGAAAACCAGTTACTAATTTTAATTATAAATTTCCAGATAGTTTCAATATTACGAACATTAAATTACACACATAAAATTTTTTTCTTAAAAAGTAGGCCTACTTCCAATCATTGCTTAACATCGGTTTACACTTATTTAGAAAAAGCACTGAAAAGTACTCTGACCAATCCACAAATGGGACGAATTCAGTCTGTTTCCAAGCAGCAAATCTTACAATAGTTTACTGCACTTAACTATCCTGCTCTTGAATATAAAGGCTGACATTAGTTTCAACGAACTTGTTGTTCGATCTTTTGTCTCATTCAAAGAGCTTGTAAATTACAACTAGTATGCAAACTCTTCGGTCTCTGCAAAGATGTAGGATCATGGTTTCTGGATTACAGGCTTATCCAACACAAGTTATAAATAAGGTGTACACCAAGTATCGAGTCTGCAGGATTACACTAAACCACTGTGGCGGCTTATATTTAAAAAATTTTATATCATTTGAAGAAAGAAATTGTTTTATTAATTTATATCTTGTAAAATTTTTCATATGTTGCACCAGTTAAAATACATGTAAATTCTTTGTCGTAAGTAGCAATGGGTACTCTGCTTTAATGTAATTACACTGTGAATGTGTTACATTGCAGCATTGAAGATGACTTCATCACATGGAAAGATAAATTCTGGCCAGCAGTTTGTGAGCATTTCGGCATTGAAGCTACAGGTGAAGATGTGAGTGTGAGACAGTACAGACTTACTGAGCATCCTGAAGTTGCTGCAGATCGCATATATACTGGTGAAGTGGCACGTCTGCACTCCCTGCGAAATCAGAGAGCGTATGTATAAATTTGAATTATTGATGATCAATGAAAGATTATTTTTTTTGGTCCTACAGAATTACAGTATCTGTTATGGTTAACAGCAAATACTGCCGATCAGTTTAAGGGCTAATTATGTAACTAACCAGTTGTTACATAAAATTAAAGTTATCTATATTACATACCATGGAGGCCCACAGGGTAAAGGGGAGCTAAGGCTATGACCTCTGCACATCTACATTAGTAGTAGTAGGAATGTCAATTTTACGTTCATGTTGCCTCTTCTCCCAAAGAAAACTCCCCGGTACTCATATCTGTTAGGGGCTGAGTCACTCCAAGGCCATAGTGCAACTGAAAAGATTAGGTCAACTGGAAAACATGATAATGAAGATAAATTTTAGATCCAAAGTAAACTAATTCATCAACGAGTTATTCTTGATACTTCTTTCCCTTCTACTATTATGAATTGGGGCATGATGCCAGTTTTTGTTATCAAGAATGGACGTTCTCATTCTTTACTTTCTGCAGCATGGAAATTTAAAAAGTCTCTTGAATTCTTGCTCGTTCATATGTTTTTATGTAGATTTTCCAGCTGCTTGATTTTCTTTTATTTTCTAGTGTGGAGTGTATGTTCAAGGTCTCTCACCTTTAGGATTAGATCTTCTATTCTTCGTAAAAATCATTTCTGTTCTTCGAATTAGAGGAGGATCTTCACTGTAATATAACTATTGATCTCAATGATTATTCATTTCAAAAGTGTTTGAAAATGCTTTTATATATTAATATTCATCAGCAATTTCATTCTTAAAAAATGGGGCATTGGAATGTGATTCGAATTCTGGTTGGGTTGATTATCTCGTTGAGTTCTTTCCGAGGTTTTCTGGCAATCCATGGTGAATCTCTGGATTCATCTTGCCAAAATCCCATCTCAGTATCACCATTTCCATTGATGCTAAATAATGACTTGGTTAATAGAGCGCCATGAAGAGTTGCACTGTAGCTATCTATGGTTAACATCCAATGGTTAATTGAAACATTCTCTGGTAGATGTTAAGTAAAATGCTTGCATTGGTCACTTTACTTGATGATAATACATCATGGTTTGAACAAACCATCTGAAACATTTCAAATCAACATCTGACTGCCATATGTTCAGTACTTTGGATATGATTATGTGGTGTTGTACATATAAAATTGTTAATGTAAAGACGTCCAAGCAGAATGTCTTGTATGGCCTCAAGATCGCTCATGTACTACAGAAAAGAATAAATAAATGTAACAAGAGAATCTCGGTTAAACATTGAGTATTCAATCAGTCCGAAATGTCTCATGACAATCTTATAAACGAACTACGAATGACAAGTTCAGATGAATATAAATACAGAGAATGGCCATGAATGTTCTGAATTCTAATTAAAGAATTAACACTGTTTCGTTCATAAACTTGCAAGGCCCTATATTTTGCCCTGACAGATTATATTACTTGTATTTGTTGTAAAATAATTGTAATTATTTTTGAAGTGAGAGGAGAATTAAGACTAGTCTAGAATTATCTCGCTAACGAGATTAAATTAGGTTTATTTCTGTATGAGTTAAATAAAATTAGTATCCATCTCAACATATATTCTATAAATTTAATTCCATTTTATTTTCTGTAATTTACTACACAACGTGTCTTTTTTTTTTCAGTATGTCTAAATGTCTCTCTTTTTCGTATTTCCTTTGTACTTCTGAAAATTTTGTGTAGGCTCCTATTGTTTTCAGAATTTGTAGTTACTGAAATTACATTCCATGAAAAAGGGTTATTCTTGTACTCCTCTTTCCGTTCTTTTACATATTATTTTCTAATGTAGTAATAAAAGTGTATTTAATTATGTAGAGAACACAGAACAACAGAACATAAGTGGCGTAGCGTTAATGTAAGCTAAAAAGCTCAGCTTCCCCAGTTAATAATAATTTCATAATAAACCTGCAGTCTATGGACAAAATTATTTATTAATTTTAATAGAATTTATATTTACGCGTTAAATATTGTGATGCGGCAGCTCAGGATGATTTGTGATGCAGCAGTAAACTAGAAGCCTGCACACACCAGCTTCCAAGCAGACTGGTTTCTCACACTCATTCTTCTGTGTAACCCACCCCGCAGATTTTCCATCCCTTTCTAACTGAACTATCCTGGTCGCAAGGCTAGCAAGAAGCTAGCTTAAACATTGAAAATAAGTAAGTTAGTTTCCGAGATCCCTTTTCATCAGTTGTGTTCAGTTGAAATGTTAGTGTGCACTGTGGCTGATATAATAAATAATGAGTGAAATAACAGTTCCTGATACCAATTTACTTGAATTTTTTAGGACAATTCTATTATCAAGACTGACTTAAGAACAAAAGTGTCATCTAAAAAACAAATGACCGACTCCCTTGCTGTCAATGAAGGATAACAACCAAAAGACAAATGCATACATACGTAATGATACTAATACTGTATCTATTGACCGTTAATATTGTGATTCCTCTATGACAGGGGGTGAGCTAATGTTATACGTAGGCCTATACGTGTCTATTTGTTAGAGATATGTGTAGACCGTGAAATCATATTTTACTACGTACCATTTGAGGTCATGCCTTATTGGTGTTACTTACGAGGTTCCAACCAATCTTCGACTGCTGACTTGACATTGACTACTATTTATTTTAAGACTATATTTTAGTATTACGTTTTCTCATATTACATGAAAGACAACTTGAATTAGCTTCACTTGCTCAAAATTTCATGCTACGCCACTGCAGAACATGGTCAAGAATTGTGGGCAAAGTTGTAATAATCAAATTACTTCATCTTTAAATGAATAACAAATAATGAATAGCTACAAATATGATATTAAAGAAATTGGGTCATCTGTGAGATTTGTATTTAAAGTGCATCATATAACAGTCTGTGGTATTGTAATCCATACGAGTACCTAATTAGCTGAAAATCATCATTAACTCTTGCTAAACTTTGTTCACAATGTGACTTGTCTTAGTAGACATTTTTTTCTTTTTTGGTAGTTCTCTTGCTTCCTCTGTGACATTGAAATGGACATTGTAGTTTTACCATTTGTATGGAGCCTTACAAAGTTGTGGTTGCTTTCTTGAATATGTATTGTAGTCAATAGCTCAAAACATTATATATCGTACTTTCCGTGATAACAAGAAATATCTTTTGTGTGCAGTGCTGGAAATTGAAGTTGTATCTTCCTGTCAGAGTGAATAGTATAGGATTTCATTTCTGTATGTCTTGTAAATGATACCGGTATCTAAAGAAGTAAACTATAAACGGGAATGTCATTGGCCACACAATTAAACATATAAAACCTATAAAATGTGTCCTCTTTGACACCAGATTTGTGTGTATCCGATTTATTCTTCAATTGACGTGAACTGGTATGCATAAAGCTTAAGTGTTGTAACTATATCAACATTTAACGCTCCTTGTATTTATCTCAAAACAATATTTTCAATTTTCTTTCCATTTATTCACTGTGGCACTATGTTTGAATGCATTAACTGAATATTTCTTTTTTCAGACCATTTGATGCTAAGAATCCATTCTTGGCACCAATCAAGGTGAACCGAGAGCTGCACAAGTGTGGAGATCGATCTTGTATGCATATTGAATTTGACATTGAAGGCTCAAAGATGAGATACGATACTGGTAAGAAAATAATGTAATTTAATTTGGGATTCTTACTTACGAATGCAGATAAAACCCTACGTTGGAAGTGAGATATTTCACGAGTTCGCTTTAAAAAATGTGATACTGTTTAATTAAAATTACTAATTTATTCTAAAATAGTTTTTGCCTGGACGCCATATCATTTTTTGTGTATATGGTCAAAAATTCAGTAAGGAATTGGTAATTTCCTCGAGCAAGAAGAAAATTTCAGGGTCACAGACTGCCTAGAATAAGTTGTGTAATAAGTCTAAATTTGTTAGTTTTAAGAGAACCAATATAAACAGTTATATTGCACTACAGTGCAAAGAGTTGGAATAATATTTTTTAACTGTCTTCTGTCACAGTGACAATGTAAAGTTCACACATCTTCTAAATTAAAAGTGACATAGGCACAGATTCTTATGTGTTTATATTTTATGTACAGAACCAGAAACAAAATTTGGGCCACCAGAATTTTCCAATTTTCAGTTATAACATTCTGCACATGCTCAGTGCTTATTGAGTATGTGCAGTATGTTATAACTAGAACTTGGAAAATTCAGGAGGCCCAATTTTGTATCTGGGTCTGTACAGATTATATGCAGTTCAAATACCAGTTTTTGAGATTTTCTATTTATCCGTTTTATTACTTAGAATATTAAGTTGTTTTTAAGAGAAGGTATTGAAATAATTAAATGATTTTAATGGAACTTCGATTTAAATTATTGAATTATAATGTCAAAACATGTTTTTCATATTTTGTGTGTTTGCGGACAAAAAGGGATGTCACCTTTCAGCCAAAATTGAGTTCAGTCAACATTTCGATAGAGAAATGTGATAAGAACATTGTGTAGAATGCTAAGTCATAGCTTTGAAATTAAAGATGAAAGAGAATTGTGCGTATGGAGTTAAAAAATTTGATTCAGCGATCCTACATATTTCGTAAAAGTGTTTTTTGCAATTATCCCCTTTTTTCCGCGCATCCACGATTTGTATGGAATGAATATGAAGCTTTTAAGGCATACTAAATTTAAAATTATCATTACAAAACAAATTTTCAATACAAAAGCAATATAACTAATCAAATTGATTCTCAGTCCTTCTGATACAGTTCAAACAATTGTTTCCATTCGTGAACAATTGTATTCTAGCTTGAGCTTTGCATTTCTTGATGATGACTAATTTTTCTTTAAGAGATCTGTCCCCCATGTGGATTTGCCAGTTCATTCATCATATGGAATGTAATGATTGAAATTTATTTGCAAATTTTACAGGTGACCATTTGGCTGTGTATCCCATTAACAATGAAGAGTTGGTAAACAAGATAGGCGAGCTCCTTGGCGTGGATTTGGACACTGTTATCACACTCACGAATACAGATGGTGAGAATTTAGCAGTTCTTCTAGCATCTCTTCATTTGCTTGTTTCTGATCATGAAACGAAAAATTTACTTTCTACTTATGCAAAATACATATGAGGATAGCTTTTTTATGGTCCAAAAATTAAATTTTCCGAATTTGATGTAAATAGATAGTTGATTAAGTGGTACCTTGTTGGTGTCACATGTGAGGTTCAGACCTGTCTTCGGACAGTTGACTAAACAAACAAAAAACCACAGTTGATACTGTGAAAAAGAAAGTGGCCCTTTGCATGCTATATTTTTGTCTTGTCGATTCTTGTGTAGGTATACTTACTATTCCATTACATAACCTTTAGGAGGATTTCTTTTTTTATATTCATATTTCACAACTATTAGTACTAAACAGAGAGATTCTAAAGTCCAGTGACACAGACAAACTCTGTTATTATTACAGATAGCGAAAAATGAAAAAGGGGAAAGTTATGAGAAATATGTAGTTTTGAATCTAACGTGCTTGAATTTTTAATGTAGAGTACACTGTTGAGATTGTATACTGGTACAAATTTCAATGAGAACGGAAAATGCTCTGTTGCCACATGCTTCATCCTTAAAGGAGGCATTTTCGGTTATCGCAATTATCGAAGTGCACTAGATAAATTACAAAATGATGATGTTGCCAATACAAGTTCAGGAAAAACCGTCAGGCATGAATGAAATTTCTTATCCACTGCTCTGAAGATAACCACAACACAGCAGTCGAAACACCAGCCTCTAGCACCAAGACAATGCAGTATAAGCCTGGACGTTTCTCCACAGACCAAGAATGAAATTCCTCTGAATCCTTATGCTATCAATGTAAATAAATGTTTCTTTGCACTGTGAGAAGTTAAATAATCACTAATCTCTGCATGTCAGTTATTTTTCTCCATTAAATAATATGTATCTAGAATTCATTAGAACTAGCAGAAAAACCACGGCAGCACTGGGATTGGCGAGAGTGTCACTAGTGTACAGCCTTAACAGTTTATTCCATGTTGAAAATTGAAGCACATTATATTGAAAACTATATATTTCCAACAACTTTCCCCTCTTTCCATTTTTTGCTATCTGCAGTAATAACGGAGTTTGTCTATGTTGCTGGATTCTTGAATCATTCGGTATATTTCATGTCAGATTGCATCCTTGCTGCTGTGACATTTAAAATACAGTGGAACCTGTTCAAGACGGAAGTGACATGGTCCTAATTTTTTTTCTGTTGTGGACAGGTTTCCGTGTTATTCAGGTGTGAAGTTAAAATGGAATATTTTATCATTTGCATAAATGAAAAACAAAATGGCATGCCGCAAATTGTAGGAATTACAAAATATTCAGTTTAACACTACTGACATTAAATCAGTTCCTGTCACTAATTTAATTGGTGAATGATCTTGATGAAAATCTCATTTCGTGTATAAATTGTATCGTAACTCACTCATTAAACACTGTAAAGTTTATTAATTACACTAAATTTAATATCTAACACTATACTATAATACTGTACTGTATATCACAGCACATTATTTAATTGGAGTAGGAGCCTAGAAGCCTTGAATTCTGGATTATTTAATTTCTTTGCCAGTTCAAGGGTTTTCTTTGCAGAATAGGTCCAGAAATTGGCATGATCTTTGAAAGGGCAAGAACAATCCACTCCCACAACAGTTCATTTATTTCTATGTAACCAGTTGTTTTCTCTTTCTTTTTATGTCACTATTATTGACCGCAAGCCACTCACTCATGATACGGCCTTTATTTTTGAAAGTGTTAAGTTACACCTGAGTTTTCCATTCATAAATTTCAACATTATTTTCCATACTCTTCGTTTCTCATTTTCCTCAATAACTTTTACTTCATCAATTAATGTTAGTGCAACATTTTTACGCAACTTTTTTTTTATCACGAAATCGCTAATACACTTGCGTTCTACCCAGCTACGACAGTATACAGGAGTGAAGCATTGAACATCTTTGAAGGGACTCGTCTGCCTAGTCAATAGGGTAATAAAATCTATGACCACCCTCGCACCCTCAAAAATTTTACAAAGAAAACTTGTTTTTATTTTAGTGACCTACTAGTATTTCGTACATTCCTTGAAAACACATACTGTTTCAAAATACAGTTTACATTAAAGTAGTGTGTCCAAAATATTATTTCCGTTTTGAACAGTAGCAGACAGTTTCCGTTTCCGCGTTGGACAGTTTCCGTTTTATTCAGGAAAAATTACACATAATACATATGAATTTCGCCGGCACCAATAAATTGTTCCGAAATAGACAGGATTCCGGATTATTCAGATTCCGATTTGAACAGGTTTCACTGTATTATCTCTAATCGGATTATGATTTTTCATTATTCTTTGTAACTAATCATTGGTTATTAATTAATCTATGATTATTACATTGTTATCTAAGTAGAAATTGGTCACCTGTTATATCACCAATACTTTATTTTTACTTACATTATCATTAGAGAATGTTCTTGCTAATTTCTTAACATTCTTCTTTCTTGATACCTTCATTCTGTTCTTCCAGCTATGCTTAATTAATGTTTCACACAGTGGAAAAACTTGTATCCTCTAGCATGAACTTCATTTTTCAGAGGATTCCAGCAAGAAGCATCCATTCCCCTGCCCATGTTCATATCGTACAGCACTAACCCACTATTTGGACATTACATCCAACCCACGTACGCACATAATCAAGGAACTTATTGACTACACAAAAGATCCTCAGGTACGTACATGCGTGTATTGCAAATGAAATTTACTATCACTTCTTTAAGGAACCATTTTGTGGTGAACAATCATAGAATTTCAGATTACAGAATCACAGATTTATTGGTGGCGTTTTAAATTAGGTTACAGGAGTGTGTAATATATAAGATCTGCTATAATATTGTACTGAAGTTCAATATAGACAATAGATAACCAAAGTATATACACAGTTTCGGGGATGAACACTACCGAAAAGAAAGTTTTATAACTTAGCAACTAACAAATTTATCCAAATGCCATTTGCTGCAAAAGACAGAGAAGTTGGCCAAGTTTTTATGGTGATCTTTGCATGTGCACCTCGTGTGGCTCGGCAGACTAAACAAATGACATATCAACACAGAAATGCCAGCAATAATGAATGGAATAACATAAAACATGTACTCGAAATCACGAGGAATGAATTTACGATGTTGCCACCATAAAAAAACTTGGCGAGTTCCTCTGTCCTCTACAGCAAATATCATTTAGACAAATTTATGAGCTACTGAGTTACATAACTTTCTTACAGGTAGTGTTCATCCTGGACCTATATGTATGTAAGTATATGCAGTGAGTTAGAAAACTCCCTCCACAGTGAGTAGAATGCTCAGAAATCCACTAAGTAACACTGGCAGCTGTCCAGGCACTCACAGACTGAGACTAACTGATCTTCACTGAGGATTACCAACATTCCAAACACCAGCAGTAAACAAACTTTGTTTCCTACACTGTGAAGGGAGTTTGAAATGCAATGTATATATGTATTTATGTGCGCGTGTGTGTGTGTGTATCAAATGCCCATCTGCCGAGTTACCCTAGCTCTGTGGCAGCGTGTCTCTCTCCAAACTAGTCGGCCCAGGTTCGATTCCCAGCGGGGTCAGAAATTTTCATGTAAAATTTCTACCTCGGGACTAGGAGAGGGTGGTGCACAACTTCTAATCGTTAAATTGTGCACAAATATATCTGCGTTAAAACCCAAATCTCTCTGCAGTACATATGAAGAAAAGGCATGTGTCACTGTTGATAGTGATTTGTCCATCGGATTGGGACGTTAAGCCTGATGGCCCACTTGGTGCTATTTGCCAGGAGTAGGCTATGTGTCGGCACCGGGTTTCCCCTTCTTCCTTCATCATCCTCATTCATTCCCTACACTACACTTACACGAACACTTACACATACACTCACCCTAGTACACGACATAACTCTTCACAGATACACATCATGTACAGTGTGGCCCATCGAAGTACAAATTGAAAATGGGTCACAGTCCTGTCATCTATCCACAATATGTGGGATCCGAATCATGCAAGTGAAGTAGGTAGGCATTAGATACACACATACACATATCAAATGCTGTAAAAAATGAAAGGATAGTTAAAATTATTCAAAATTCTGCTAAAGATGTTTCACGTATACTGTAAGTTTCAAATTAGAGTGTGTTAATTGGATTTTTAATAGCAACATGAAGTTTTAAAATGCAGGTTTCACAAAACTTTAAATTTTAAGTTTTCCCTTTGAACTGGCCGTCGATATATAGAATAGAATGGAATTCTTATATGCAAATGTTGTGTTATTACAATTTTATTCAAATATGTGTGAAGTCAGTTTTACAGTTTAAAGTTAATGTTTTCATATGAGTCAAATGAGAGAGAACCTAATTTACTATCCCCTGTCTCTCTTTTCTTCATAGCAACAAGTAATGTCTTAAATGATGTGATTCTGGAGTGTTATTAAAACTGCTTTAACATCAGAAAGTACAAATGTACTGTACGTGATTCCTAAATAAATTTTTTCATCCTTAAGGAACAAGAAAAACTTCGCACAATGGCTAGCACAAGTCCTGAAGGAAAGCAATTGTACAACCAGTGGGTCATACAAGACAACAGGAATATTGTGCACATCTTGGAGGATCTTAAGTCATGCAAACCTGCCCTGGATCATCTTTGTGAACTACTACCCAGACTGCAAGCACGTTATTATTCCATCTCATCTTCACCCAAGGTAAAGAAAGAATGCAATGAATAGCAAATATATTTAATTAAAATGAGACTTTCTGGCTCACTTGTATTGTTTATTTTGCGCAGGTATATCCCACAACGGTGCACATAACAGCTGTGCTTGTTGAGTACGATACTCCTACTGGTCGAACAAACAAGGGAGTTGCCACAAGTTGGCTTGCAAAGAAGAACCCATCGAAGACAGACTCCCTGCCCCTAACTGCACCAATTTATATTCGAAGGTCACAATTCAGGTATGTAAAAGAAATAGGTTGTAATAATTATTAAATAGGTCAGAAATGATCATTTTTATTTTTTATTATCTACATATATATTTTTTTTAATTCCTTCATCTCAAACAGCAGAAATAACTAAAATGCTCTCTCAATTAATATCACTCAATAAAAGAATTGTATTCCAATGGATACCATCCCATTGTGGAATCCTGGGAAACGAGAATGCAGATGCTTTAGCAAAGAAGGGCAGCACTGCTACTTACAGACCTGTTACTAAATCTACGTATTACTCTGTGAAAAGATTTACTAAATCTACATACTTAGACTTCAACAAACAAAATTTGAAAACACAATCTCAAGGGAAAAAATGGAACTCTCTGCATCAAAATCCACAGTTAATTCCCGATTTACCACGAAAATCGTCTGTAGCTGCATTTAGATTGGCAACAGGCCATGATTGTTTGGCCAAACACCTGCATAGAACTGGAATATATCAGTCCCCTAACTGCCCATTGTGCAACTCAAACCAAGAAATGGATTCGGAACACCTCAAAATCTGTGCTTCAGTGGCTGGCCATGATAATATCTTTGAAAAATATTGGAGTGCAAGAGGTCAAATGGCTTTATTGTCAAACGCCTGGCATTAGAAAACAACAACAACATATTTTTGAAATTATATTATGGTAAAATGCTATTAAAAAATAAGTTACTGTGAAAACAAACCATTGGAACTCATTTTCTATGTAACATGAATAGTTTTTATAGACATTGATTCATCAATTTGAAATCTCAGAATACTATCACGAAGTAAATGACATTGCAATGTTAGCTATGCAAACTGCATGGCAGTGCATAATTTCAACTACAGCTGCAGTGTAAAAAAAAAAAAATGGTTTCATTTGAATTTAAGAAAGAAGCTATCTTAGAAATTCTTGTTGTTCTGTGCAAGTTTCCCTGACTGTAATGACACGACATTTGAAATGAATGATCAAATAAGATATGTTAAAATTTTGCCAATAGTTAAGCATTCTAGTATACTCTATAGGCTGTCTGTCCCACAATATTTCTAGTTCAGTGTGCAATTAAGTAACACAATAGTAGCCTCTCTCAAAAGGGAATGCTTATCTAGATAAAAAACATTAGAGAATAAATTAACAAACGAAAATATATTAGCAAAATATTTACTGATAGAATCAATATTTTAACTGTAGTCATTTACTATCGATTGCGAACTTCTAAAGACAGATACTATTAATATTTGGAAGAAAGTTTATCGAGGAAAAATAATTTGAAACAAATTTCTTAGAAACGCTATTTAACAGTTAATGTATAAAGTTCACATACAGTTTTACATTACACTATTTATGTAAGAATTATGAGGCATTTCATACTGCAGTTAATGAATTCACTGAAGTAAAATGTGAATAGTATTAACAGTACTGGACTCTGATTAGTGTTGTACAGAAAGCTCTAAAGACAATGTTTTCATTTGTTACAGACTGCCAACACGGCCACAAACTCCAATCATTATGATTGGCCCAGGAACAGGTCTAGCTCCCTTCCGAGGCTTCATTCAAGAGAGAGATCAATTAAAGGAGGAAGGTAATTAACATTTAAAAGTGCCTGTGATTCTATAGGAGTATATAAGATTCTGAAACAGTTTGGTTCTGGTGGCATTTGTGTGTGCATTCCGTTACACTTCTCCATATCTCGTAAACGTCTTGCACTACTGTAAGAGCATCCCGCACCGTGGCGTCGCGGACTAAGGCATCCTGCCTAGGACTCGCATTATGGAATGCACGCTGGTTCGAGTCCTCATGGGGGAAGAAATTTTCTCATGAAATTTTGGCCAGTGTATGGGACCGGTGCTCACCCAGCATCGTGATGCACTTGGGGAGCTACGATAGGTAGTGAAATCCGGTTGCGAATACAGCTATAATGGCTGGGGGGATCATCGTGCTAACCACACGATACCTCCATTCTGGTTGGAAGATTGTCTACCTCTGCTTCGGCATGTGGGCGTGAGGCCAGCAGCCAGCTGGTCGGTCTAGGCCCTTCATGGGCTGTAGCGCCACGGATTATTATTATATTATTATTATTATTATTATTACTGTAAGAGCACATGATGGAAATATCTTTACAAGTATGAGCATATGATGGAAATATCTTTACAAGTATCTTAAAGCACACATATTTCACATATAAAGAAGACACTGCTTATCGTTCCTTTTGGTCAGCAGTTATTTGCACCAGTTCTTCTTCTGTCATAATCTAACAACACATGTCATCTCACAGAATTGAACAATATGAGAAAATATTCGTGGTTATTGTTGAATATTTTTGTTACCGCTCAGTTACATACGAGCAGTGATGTCATTCAGCCATTTGCACCAGTTTTCTGAACCACTTACAAAATTTGTCACAGTTAGTACAACAAGTTGTTAAATTTTTAAAATAAAAAAGTTTTTTTTTTTTTATAGACAAGAGGACATAAAATCAAGACGAAATTCTCCAGCTTGTTAATATTGCAGTAAACATAATACAAAAGTAAATGACAATACAGTTCGAAGCAATCATATTTATTATTACATTATTATTTCCTGTCCAAGTTTGCAGACAATCAGGACAGGAATATGGTATGTCTGCAACCTTGAAACTCATCTACTTTGGTAGTCATCTACCCCTTCCAATTCTAATATTAATACAGCATATACTATAATGAAATGTAGTTATTTAGAAACATAAGTTTAAAAAATAAATATACTTTCAAATACAAAATAAATTAAGCACTTTAATAATATACTTCATTTTTATATTTTAATACTTACAAAATTTTTATTCCATTTGAATTAAATAATTTTTTCACTAAGAGTACTGGTAGTACTACTGAATGCATTATCGGTCATTAGTGGTAGCTTTTAGTATCATTTACGCTACACTTATGTTTAAATCTATTATTAAATATTTGCAGAGAGCAATCAGTGTAGTGCAATGAAGTGTCAGAGGGTTTGATCGAATTTTTTCAGTAGTGGTGGTAGCAGTGTGTCTAAGAACGTAAAATAAATTATATACAAGGTGGGTCAAAAGTCACTTTCCCCAATATTCGTTCTTAGGTTTTTCCGATGTCATGTTTTGATATTGTTGTTTTGTTTTATTGTGTTGGGTTGCGTATCTATGCAGTAGGTGATAGTTTCTTGCAACGAATCGCAAATTAATCACAGAACGTGTTTTTGTGCTACAATGTTGGCACAACAGAATGGCCACCCAGATCATGCAATCTGACATCATGTGATTTTTTGCTGTGGGGTATTCTGAAAAATGATGTTTTTGCTCAGAAATCGCAGGATCTGCATCAGTTGCAACAGATAATCAATATTGTGAAAATCGATGAAATTCGTGAGTTATGTTCTGCCATCTGTAAATCAGTGTCTAAATGTGAATTGTGTATCGAGAAACAGGGCCTCCATTTTGAACAAAATCTGTACAGAAATGCGTAGTCAAATGTAAATTTAATGTAATTAAATGTAAGGAAGTGTTTGGGGAAAGTGGCTTTTAACCCACCCTGTGGTGGTTGATGTTTCGGAAAGTAAAAGTTCATGTAACAGTAGACAGTGTAAGAGCATGTGCAGATGCAACTTCGGATGTTTCAGTGTGTCACCGTGGTCAGATATTTAAAGCTAGCTGATGATGTGAATATTCTGTGCTCTTCTTCATGATACAAGTCTGCATTTTGAATTTTAAAATTAGGTACTTAACACATAATAATTCTCTAGTACCCTAGCATGTTGCTTTCCGATTTTTCTTTATTTGTAGGCATTATTACTTACTTACTTATTGGCTTTTAAGGAACCGGAGGTTCATTGCCGCCCTCACATAAGCCCGCCATTGAACCCTATCCTGAGCAAGATTAATCCAGTCTCTACAATCATATCTCACCTCCCTCAAATCCATTTTAATATTATCTTCCCATCTACGTCTCGGCCTCCCCAAAGATCTTTTTCCCGCCGGCCTCCCAACTAACACTCTGTATGCATTTCTGGATTCGCCCATATATGCTACATGCCCTGCCCATCTCAAACGTCTGGATTTAATGTTCCTAATTATGTCAGGTGAAGAATACAATGCGTGCAGCTCTGCGTTGTGTAACTTTCTCCATTCTCCTGTAACTTCATCCCTCTTAGCCCCAAATATTTTCCTAAGAACCTTATTCTCAAACACCCTTAATCTCTGTTCCTCTCTCAAAGTGAGAGTCCAAGCTTCACAACCATATAGAACAACCGGTAATATAACTGTTTTATAAATTCTAACTTTCAGATTTTTTGACAGCAGACTAGATGACAAAAGCTTCTCAACCGAATAATAACAGACATTTCCCATATTTATTCTGCGTTTAATTTCCTCTAGAGTGTCATTTATATTTGTTACTGTTCTTCCAAGATATTTGAATTTTTCCACCTCTTCGAAGAATAAATCTCCAATTTTTGTATTTCCATTTCGTACAATATTCTGGTCACGAGACATAATCATATACTTAGTCTTTTCGGGATTTACTTCCAACCCTATCACTTTACTTGCTTCAAGTAGAATTTCCGTGTTTTCCCTAATCGTTTGTGGATTTTCTCCTAACATATTCATGTCATCCGCATAGACAAGAAGCTGATGTAACCCGTTCAATTCCAAACCCTCTGTGTTATCCTGAACTTTCCTAATGGCATATTCTAGAGCAAAGTTAAAAAGTAGAGGTGACAATGCATCTCCCTGCTTCAGCCCGCAGTGAAATGGAAAAGCATCAGATAGAAACTGGCCTATACGGACTCTGCTGTACCCATTCCAAGGCTTATTTGAAGGATTCGTAACAAGCCCAACCCCCAAGCTAGAGGACCACCCCTTATCGGCTGTCCACTACTGTTTATTCAATATATTACCTTATTTAATATATTTTATATTAAAATTATGAAATTTTTCAGTCATTAGCGAAAAGAACCTGTTGTTAAAAAATTAGAATACTACCATCATGGTAGGTACAGAACACAACTTCTTCTATTACGTCTTTAGATACTGTGTATGACCATATTTTCATAGTTGATTACAGCTGCCTACAACATACTATGCATGACATGTATATATACGATATGATTGAGAGCAAGGAAAACTCAAACACTGTCAGCGAAAAGGAGAGATCAGAAAATAGACTTTTGGATATTTCACTGTGTCCTGCAACTTAACATTTTCAACGTTTGGGAATTATATTTATGTTCCATCATCAGGGCAAATAGGTATGACAGAGGGGTCGCCTGCACTTTTGGGCTTTCTGTGTCTACTACTCTAGACAACTGGACACAGTGGAATACCTACTGTCTGCGCGCCAGCTCTTAAACTGTGGCAGGAATGCAACGTGGGACCGATAAGCGGGTGATGACGTAAGACTGTACAATACTAAGCTAAATATATATAACGCGGCAGGAATGCGGCGCGGCGCGAAACCGATAAGCGAGAGAGTTAATGTTTGTACTACGGAGCGAACATTCATGCACACTCCCTAGCTGGCCTGGCTGAGTCATATGTCCCCTTTCCCCACTTCCTCATACCTCACGGTTTAAGAGCTGGCGCGCACACAGTAGAGTCTATTTCTGGTACATTCGCCATGAAAGCCCAAAAAACTCGTCCAAAAGGAGAGGTGTTCCAATGTTATTTTATTTTGAAGCACCCCTTCCACTAGTAAAGCCGCCTACAGTAATAATAATAATAATAATAATAATAATAATAATAATAATAGTAATAATAATAGCAGCATTACAGTATATAAATTTTTATTTTGGACATGTGTATTTCATATTATTTGTATAATTGTATAATTTGAATTTGATTCGATCAGTTTAAGAGTGGAGAGAAAAGATTATTAATATTCACGTTAATTACAGGTAAACCTGTTGGAGACACAATACTTTACTTTGGCTGCCGTAAGAAGGCAGAAGATTTCATTTATGAAGAGGAGCTCAATGAATATGTCAAGAAGGATGTCCTTACGGTAAGTTGTACTCTGTATTAACCTCTTTGAAAACTATTATAAAGGATTTGTTGGGGGGGAGGAGTGTGTGTCTGTGTGTTTTATATATATGAGGGGTTCACAACCAGAGTGGACCAAGTCCTTCTAGAATAATTTTTAGAAATTGAGCCTTCACCTTCCATAGGAAATGCTGCCCTCTGTGAAGTAACAAATGAGTTATGGACTTGGTTTGTTATGGCAATGAATAAATCTAAGTTTCTTCATCCGAAATTGTATTAATCCACAAACTGACTGCTGGTGGACTTGGTCCACACTGATTGTGAGCCTCTCACACACGCACACACACACACATATATTCACACACACACACACACACACACACACACACACACAAGAGGGTCATTTCATAAGTCATGGCAACTATAGCTTTGTTCTTAGTGCAGTAAGAAACAATTGCCAGCGATCAGATGCATGCGCATATCCATTTTCGCGTTTGTAGTAGCGAAGATGATAGTTGCTGACTATTAATTTGTTGTTTTCAAACGATTTGAAACGATCGTCTAACCATTGGAACAGTTTTTGACAGTAGAGCAAATTTTTAGTCAGAACATGCACACCCAGATTCACTGCCACCTATATACTATCATAACCTTCTCCAAGACCAAAGAATAAAATAAAGGAGGTTGTGACAAAAAAATACACATTAGTTATCTTGCCTTCCATTTCCATTTTAATTTAGATCCAGTACACCTTACAACATAGAAAATAAATTAGCTTGAAAAAATAAGTGAATTTGTATGATAAACGGAAACCCGCCAACTACAGTATTTAGTATGTAGATATGCCACCAAGGAGCACTATTTCCGTTGACAAAACAGCTACCAGGACTTCTCCTTATAAACCATTTGATATTCGTTCATAGAAGGTAAAGAAAAGCTAACTAGTTCCAACAGTTGCCAATCGTGCGTGTGCATGTAGGTTATTAAATCAAACGGTTTCATATTTGTTTTATGAACAAAGCTTATATTATACCAGCCAATAAAGCTACAGGAATAGAAATTCACTATATGCGATTGAAGGTCACTGGAATGTGCTTCGAAATGCTAGTACCAAATTGGGTCTGGGTATAAAAGGCAATGGGTAAGGGAAATTGAAAGATGCATAAATAGAAATCGTTGTTTTATTATGCACAAAAGGAAACAAAGTACATTACTCAGAGCTACCACCCTTCTAAATAATCCCCCAAGCCTTCCGCACACCTTTGCCAACGATGGTGCAGGCATTGAATACCATCGGCTGTGTGCGATTCATCTATGTGTACCACCTCTCATTGAAATGCTGTTAAGATGTCCTCCGTTTGCAAACCGCTTTCCATGCAGTGGCTTCTTGAATTGCAGAATGAAATCAAAGTTGCATGGACTGAGATCAGGCGAGTAGGGAGAATGTTCCAACACACTATCATCCAATGCTTCTCGTAACTCAGAATGACAATGACGAGTATTTCTGCCGTGAAGAACTGCAATTTTCACATATGACTGCTGTTCATCTTTAATCTATCTTGCAGCACAGCCTCTAGCATACTAACTTTTGCGTGTGCTGTCAACTAGCCATCAATGCACACGCACACACACGCAATCTGGCAGTGGCATCCCGTACAGTGTACAACAGGTTTTCAAACGTACAGTAGAACTTGGTTATAGCGACCTCGTTTTGTACGACACCTCGCCTATAACGTCAAATATTCTGTGGTCCCAACTAGTTCCCCATAATACACATGCTTTTCTACCTTGCTTAATACGACAAACGTATATGCGTCTACCTCGCATATAACGTCATTTTCAACCTCAGTTTGGAATAAGATTGTCTAAGAACCAAAGTATTTTAAGAAATATTTTGTTGAAATCTGGCGAATTATTTATTGTCCCCTTCTGTCATAGATTTCTGAAATGGAGGTAGATTTCCTTTAACCCGCCCGAATTCATGCCGTATTAACGGCACTTGCATACGATCAGTTTCGGCCAGGTAGTTTTCACTAAGTGCACGCATTTTAGCGCAGTATGTACACTAAAAGAAAAGTTTTAACGTTGGAAGAAAAAGTTAGTGATTCATCAAATTGAGAATGGAATTTAAAAAAGGCTGACGTGTGTCGTGAGTTTGGCCTAGTTAATTGCACAGTCCAAACGATTTGGAAGAGCAAGATAAAGTTGTTGCTGCAATTGAACAGAATAGATCGAAGCTAGGGGAAGGAGCAGTGAAATTGTAACTGAAATAGTGAACATAGAACGTAATTTAGAGAGTGTGTATTGGGAAAATAGGAGACAATAGAGTAAAATGACTGATTACTTGACTCCTAAGTAAAGAAGTTTGATGGGTATTGAACAAACTGTTTTAATACAGAATATTGCATTTATAATTGTACGTGTATTTTATTACGTTCATGGTATGCTTAAGAGTGAATACATAAATCTAAAATAAGCCTAATTAAGTTTGTTATTTTTCATTTTCCACCTCACTAGACTGATTATATGAAACTTGGTTATACGACACTCGTTTATAACAACATAATTTTTAAGGTCCCTTGGATATCGTTATAACAGAGTTCTACTGTATATACTGAACAAACCACATTATCGGTTATTCGGAAGATATAACATAGTTGCCGTAACATGAAATAGAAATACTTTCATTTCCTCTCTCTCTCTCCTCATTTTTCTTCCACCTCAAATAAAAAATTATAGTGCAACTGAATTACATTACATTATGTAATATATTTTTCCAGATGCATGTAGCTTTCTCTAGAGACCAAGGTCATAAAGTCTATGTCACCCACTTACTGGACAAGAATATGGATGAAATTTGGAAAGTAATAGGAGAAAATAATGGACATCTCTATGTGTGTGGGTAAGTGGAATGATTCTGTTTGAATGACCAGAAACTGTTTTTTCTCTTCACTTATATGAAAGCAGAGCTATATGTAAATGAATCTTAAGAGTGATCATTTTCAACTATGAAGATCTGAAAGTTCGTTATTTATTGTATATATTATTTTCATTAATAAAACATTTTTCACATTTAAAATCTTTCAGTGATGCAAGAAACATGGCACGAGATGTCCACAACATTGTGCTTAAGGTTGTTCAAACAAAAGGAAGTATGACGGAAAGCCAGGCTCTTGCTTACGTCAAGAAGATGGAGGCACAGAAGAGATATTCAGCAGATGTATGGAGCTGAACAACATAGTTAAAAATAGTGGTGCGTCGAAAGAAGCAACCAGGCAGATGATGAAGAACTTGTGAATTACATAGTTACAAAAGCAGAAGCAGAAAATAAATTGATGTTGCCATAATATTAACAGCATCACCTTTTAAAATTTATCTTAGAATACTGAAGTTGAAGGTGCTGTTTATATTCATTAAACTTGTTTTAGTATGAAAATGTAAGTGAATCAGAGACCTGTACGACTGCAAGTTTTGTGAGGGAATCTCACCAACAGGGCAATGGAAGAGAGTGAAAATCATTGAACATTAATAGCATTTATTTTTAGAGGTTCCATTCCATTAAATATTTCTACTGTAGGTGGATACATATTTAAAAAGTTGCTTCCATTTCTGACTGAATAAATGTGGCATAACTTTAGTGAAATAAAACAGTAACTTCTAGTGTAGTGTCAATGGAGAACAAAGTAAACCGTATCAATTTCATAGATCCAACTTGTTTATTTCACTTCGGGCATGTGGCTGTCTTTAGTCAGACTATAGTTTTCTTAATGAATTTATTTACTTTGATTAGCACAGGTACAAATGTTACGAGAGGGGAAACTGCAACCTCAGGTTATTACATGCCATTGCACAAATTTTTACATTGTTTCTAAACTCCTTTATCCCCACACTTCTCTTAAGAATTATTTGTTGTTTTTGTCAATAATACGATTGAAATCAACTGACAAAAATATATTCTAAAGGTTATTTCATGTGCAACACCAGTTTTATAGGTGGGGACAGTGGTTAGTAGTATACAAATAAATGTCCTGGCTTTTACAGGACTGCGATTTGAAAATTGAAATATAATAACACATAAAAGATAATCTATTTTTATACGATTTTTTAATAAGTTTCTTCCATACATACACTCCACTGGCTGTTTTTCTGCTCAGTCATAGCTGATAGAAATAATTACTTCATAGCATCACAGTCTACTATATACAGTCGCGAAGCTCAGTATGTAGTAAAAATGCAAACATGGGTAGTTGCCCACCACTAGGATCGCTACTATCGCCTCATCATCGCAGATCTCTCTCCTAGTAGATGACAAAATATGTTACACTTTCGTTGTGTTCTTTTAGAAATATTAACACCTTCCTTCCATTATTGAAATATTAAATGCATAGTTAATTTATTATTTTAATGAAGTATATTAAATTCCACCATAAACTCGAAGATACCTGCAAGAAATAGGTTAATATTATTTTGGTTTGTGCAAAACAAACTGAAATTTACTATAATAGCTTCACTCATTCAAGATCATAGCGATAATTAACTATGAAACCAATAAATATTAATTTGCATTTCCCTTTACAACAATAATAATGGAAATATGAATTAATGGAGTAACTTAACGTGTACCGGTACTTGTAGTGTAGGCTTACGTAGTTAACAAAGTGGGATGAGGTTAAGCAATAATAATCACACCAGAATTGGAAATAAAACGTGATCAATAAATTTTATTGTAACAGACTTTTTCTACGTCTCTAGTAAAGTAACAAAAAATAACAACAAAATTAACAGCTATAATTAAAAACATATCCTTTGAAAAAAAAAAAAAAGTAGGCCTAAGCAATAATAATCCCACCAGAATTGAAAATAAAACGTGATCAATAAATTTCATTAAAACAAATTTGAAAATAAAATGTGATCAATAAATTTCATTAAAACAAATTTAATTTTTCTACGTCTCTAGTAAAATATTATTATTCCAATTATTGTATTTTAGCCATTAACATTTTCATTACAACCAATAACAAACATTTCACAAGCATCAATGTGAAATACGCAACGAGCTAGCACTCGATGGAAATACGACACAGTCCAAAGTCGACCGTGGACAGTCTATTGTTTCTAGTTGCTAACCGCTTGGAGCGCTTTATCACAAGATTTGCAAAAAATCACCTCAAGCTTCGCGACTGTATATAGTAGACTGTGATAGCATCTTAAATTGAACTAGTAGGCCTAATTCACCAAGCAAAAGTAGAAAATTTACTTAGTGCCTAATAAAAATACAGGTAACTTGAAACTATTTCAGAAACTAGAATGTTAACGTAATACTTAAGATTATCTACTTGGCATGTTATCTGTGATGTAGCAGTATATTCAAAATAGATGTGACAAAACATGCCACATTTGTATATATTTTCTGCATTATTTTACAAGTGCATTTCTATCACTTCAGTACCATATGAAAGCTGTAGCATGTGTAGTTTCTAAATGTCACATTGTAACTCATATTCATGATTACTGTTTGTGTTTTAAATTTATTATCACCTTATTAATCACTATCTATGGCCATCATATGAAGAAAAAAAAAAAGATCATAACAAAATACTGAAATCAGACTTAAGTGATGTAATGTATAAATTTGAGCATATCATCTAGAGGTACTGTAAAATATCTGACTTATTTCTTAAAAAAATTTCAATCTGTAAAGACCATTCAAGCCTTATTTATGTAATATAAAACAGGAAAGAGTATTTTTATGAAGAGAGCTGGTGGTCATCATTAAGCTTCATAATTGTCATTCCTAACTGTTATTAAACATAACTTGTTTTGAGGTAAATAATTGTTTCTTGTGTGTATCTTTTAAATAAATTTCTATGTTAATGGAAAGACTTAAGTTTCTTTGCAAAAAAAACACTCATCTACAATTGAAATTCCCTGTCATGGCATAGAGATGTGTCCCACAGGAGGCAGAGGTGGGAACGGTCGGTGGACTCAAGTAGGCCTCCTAGCTAGGTCCGAAGGACCCACTGACCAAAGACAGGTGTGGTCCTCCTTTCAAATAGGGGGTTGAGAAAGTACAACCGCCAACTCTTAAAAACATGGTGTCCTTCAAGAAAATGGTTCAAATCAGCTCATCAAAAAAATTCATTCACCTAAATGCTTACTGTGCACCAGAGAAGAGGACATGAAGATTGAGCACCTGGCTAATTGTGAAACTCTTAGGACATTTGTGGACCTTCCATCAAAATATTGGGAAGCAAGAAGGATGATGACTTCATTGTTAAATCCAGAGGGGGGGGGGGGGGGGGAAAACGCACGCACACACACACACACACACACACACACACACAAAAATATTGAAATTCTTATGCTTGTGTTCCCTAATTACTTTTGAAGGTGTGAACCAATTTTTAGACATTTAATTAATATTAATTAATTCTTTTACTCATTCATTACTGGTGCTACAACGCAAACTACCCGGGTCTCCTCCAATACTTGAGGCCATTCTGTTCTATTCTGAGCCCATCTCTCCTCAAATCATCCTTCAAATCTTAAAGCCATCTGAATCTGGGCCTGTCTCTTCATCTTTTCTTCCTGGATCGCTTGGGTAACTTTATCTCTGGCATGCACTCAATATGACTATCTGAACCCTCCTTTCTTGGAGTCTATTGTGTTTGGTTCTCCAAACATTGCCATTAGTGCCGTATTACTCCTTATCTTAGTTTGTCCATTTTCAATACGTAGGCCATATAACTTTGCATATTTTAACAGCTTATTTCTCAGATAGAACACAACAAAAAATTTTAATGCCATATTAGTCCCAAATGAATACATTTCTCAGGAAAAAAAAAAATGATTCTCCTCTAAAATGTTAACACTGTTTTACTCAAATACTACCTGTATGATTCTGATTTCTACTCTTTATCATTAGAGAAACTTATAAGTAGAGACGAGAATTTCATGCACTATAAAATCCCAAAATATGCACTTTCATTTTTGTTTCAAATTTCTTATTTTCCTTCACTTTTTTTTTTTGCACAGTTGACGACTAACAACATTTCTAAATTCGTTTCTGTGAGGTTCCTGTGTATGTCAGGCAATATGTTTTGTAGGCAGAGAATGGTCTCTCTACATCACAAGAAGTTATGGGTGCAAACTTAAATGGACATATTTGTACAGTGTCAGGTCAAATTCTTCACCATAAATAACCTAATTCACTGAACAAAACAATCCATAGTCCGGTTCGCGTTTATGATCCTATCCAGTTTATTTTAAAGAAGTTTTGTAATGTTTTACAAAGAAGAACTATCGTAGAAAATATTCGGAAACTGAATAGCAGTGCTTACCTCTTTACTGCAACAATCGCAGAATATGACATCCCCATATGATCTAATAAAATCTTTTCCTTTAATCCACTGTGCAAAGAGTACACTTTTGAAACCTTTAATTGGAGGCATATTAGAACCACATTAACACACGCAAACAGAATAAACAAGCACATTAACCACTTACGAGATTCACACACACTGCAAAGACAGTTTAGCGAATGATCCCAATTTTAGAAGAATCTAAATTGCTACTGGTACTGGAAAAGGAAGAGAGAAAGAGTATTTGCAACCTCCCTGGGTACAACAATACTTACGCATGAAAGTGAGGCATGAACATTTGGGAAACAAGACTAACACTAACTTACCACAGCTGAATTTTTTTTTTTTTAACAACTGCTGGCTATTCTTCATTGACCACAAAACAAATCACAAGCTCCACATAATTCCAGTAGCTAAATATTTAAAGCATTACAGACATAATTAGCTTCAACATGTGAACAGAATGGACAGATCCAGGATATCACAGCAAATTCTTCGTTGTTTTCCTCGGGGGACAAGATCTTTTGCAAGACCACGCAAGAGATGGAAGGAAACTAAAGGCTCGTCTCCACTATTAAACATTTAACAACAACATGTTAAATTGTTTACCGTTAACATCCCAACATGTTGATTGAACATGTTAATGCTAATTTCATTTAACACTTTGTCCACATTGTTTAACATGTTAAACTTTACTTTCTTTGCGTAGTCCACCATAAACAGTCTATGGGATTTTAATATAGATAGTGTTTTATTTTCAAACCCTGAAGAATGGACTCAGATGATGATATGACTTTTGTAATTGCCTCTATTGCTTGTTACAAGTCTTTGAAAAGGAAGAAAATGAGAATGTGGCTGTGGCAATATCTTAGTAAAAGACACTATGCAGGATACATTCTAAACGAGCTTAAAGTTGAATACATTATCGATTTGGATTCAAAAATTTGCTGAGAATGTCAAAACACGTTTTTAATATAGTGCTGCAAAAATACTTCCTGTTACATCAAAGAAATACACAATTTAAGAGCAGCCATTTCATCTCAATTAAAAAAATTACAGCGCGATTGATTATCATAGAATCTACGACATGATAGATGTTAAAGGAGTGGGTAATATCGTATAATTATTCTTTCCGAAGTTTTACGAACGTTAACATACGTCAGCAAATACGACCATTACTGACGTCAACATACCATTAACATTTAGCGTATGATGAGAGTGCGAAAACTCTCTACCGTATTCTCGAGAACAGTTAAATAATAATTCCAGTTCTCTAAAACAGTCGGCCTTCTTAGTTTTGCCTGTGTATTCTTTTGCAGACACATCCCACAAACAAGGCCTTTCCATCAGTGCATTAATTTTATTCTAATATATTTTTTTTCGTCCACTCCATTATTTCGAACTTACAGCCATCACTAAGGACCAATGATAGTATAAAAATGATCAAGATATGCGCCACAAAATCGGAACTTATAGTGGGAACTGTACGAACTTTGCCGAACTGTACCGACGCTGCATGAGCAAATGAATTGACTTGACACGTTTTCCATTTCTGCTGGAAAACACTCCAACATGTTAAAAGTGTTAACTTCAACATACTTAGTTAACATGTTAAGTCAATTGAGACTTGAAATGTCCATATACATGTTAAATTCAAAATGTTATATTTAACATGTTGTTGTTAAATGTTCAATAGTGGTGACACGCCTTAAGAGGTCACTAGGTCCAACACAGAGGAGATGATGATGATGACGACGACAGGAAACAAGTGATTTTCAGGTGATTTCCCAGATTTTTGGATTGAGACTAATTACAATATTGAAAAAAAAAAAGTTTACTATAAAAAGATACAAGATAATATTAGCAACAGCAGTAGCAGTTGTAATGGTTGCGACAGAAACAACATTTATTATTTTTAAAACTACCACAACTTTTTAGAAAGGAACATTTGATGGAAGCAGGAGGGGTGGGGAGGAGAGAGAAGAAAGGGAGAATTTTTCAAATCACTACACTCATTTAACTTCAAATATATTTAAATTATACATTATGCAGTATGTACAAAAAATCACTTAGTATCATTTGTCCTAATATGGACCCATATTTAATGTTGATGATGGACGCTAACAATAGACATAATTTATTTTACGAAAATGTAAACTGTATCCCATTCTGAAAACTGAATAAATAAATAAATACTGTAATATTAAATGTGATGAAGTTTGTCAGGAAATCGCCTACTTGATATAATTATTAAAAGGTACTTTCAGTGCCAAATTTCACCATTGTAATATTATTGTATATTATAAATCACTGCCACCGGGTGTATACCCAATTGTAGTGTTAATAAATAAATTATTGGTGAGATATCCTTGTAGTATAACTGACAAATAATTTCAAACTTTTCAGAAATAATATTATATTGTGTCTATTGGTAATGCAGCTCACAGCTGCGATAACAGGTCCAATGTCACATTTTTCTTAAAATAAGTACAAACTCTGCTCTTATTAGAAAGTCTTGTCCATCATCATCAACAACATGGGTAATGAAAAATACACACCAAATAAGTAGCTTTAAGCAGAAAATCTAACAGAAGATGTAAAAACATTCAAGTCCCTATAAGGTTCTGCCATAATGGTGCTTGTGCCATTGATTTGGTAATCAACATAGCAAAGGAATGCAAGTATTTTGTCTACACTTCTTGGAGAAAATTGATTATTATTAATACCAGGGTAATATTTTCTAGAAGAATATGTATGTT
The DNA here is from genome assembly GCF_040183065.1 of Periplaneta americana. Lineage (NCBI taxonomy): Eukaryota > Metazoa > Arthropoda > Insecta > Blattodea > Blattidae > Periplaneta > Periplaneta americana. The sequence continues at coordinate 101,562,794 of NC_091133.1, forward strand.
AAAACTAGCTTAAATTTCATCATATTATTGTAACGAAGTATTATAGTTGTACAACCCATGACAGGACGTGTAGTTTGCCACCTCTATGAAGAACTGTATCCAAATATGCACACATGGTAGATGTAGAGTGACAGGAAACCAGTTTAATAATCGTCTAATCTTTTTAGATATAAATACAAATAATGGAAAAAAGTCACACACAATGAGTACTGTGGCAAGAATAAATTATTTCTCTTTACACAAAAAGTGTGTTTTGCAAATCCCTAACTGAAATAAGTAATCAAAACTAAAAGAAAATAGAAACCGAAATCATCCAATTCAAGTACAAACCCAGGCCTTGGTAAAGTGAAACTGAAAATTAATCTGTAGAAATATCTTTTTAATGCTTAGGCTGACATCACTTCTAGCTGGAGGAACAGAACTTAACTTATGAACACAAAAATTGCAACACAACGAACAACCACACTATAACTCGCCAATTAAAATAGTCCTACAAAACCGAAACAATACCATTTCTCCAATTTCAGTACTTATTCTACATAAGGAAAATAAAAATAAAGACATAAACCACAATGGCAGGAACAACTACTTCATAATAGACACTTCCCTACTAAACTCAACCATGATTAATTTTCCGTACATTATATACATCACTTACAGCCAAAGACGAATTACTAAGGTTCCCTCTACGGCCCAGCTGAAATAACTTATGCATAATGCCATATATTAATTACAGTTTGCTTCTCAATAAACTAAGTTAGCATTCACTAAATTTCACATGCAAAATCACAAGTAATAAAGAGTAACCTTGAGCATGAGTCATCATATAAAAATTTAGCTGTCGAACAGTTTCTGCATCTACCCAGCAGGGAGGAACTGAATGCACTTTCCGATTGTATATGTTACTGTGTTAATGGCTTTAATACACCATGTATGTAGAGTGCTGAGCCTGGAAGCCGGGTGCTGCAATCTACATTATCTTTAAAACTAATATGCACCCTTCGCAAGTCAGAGAGACAGCATTGTACTTTAATGTTAACTCCAAGTGGAACACATATTAAGCTTCTTTCCAGAGCCCCTTAAAATCCCTAGCAATTAAGAAAACAGCTCAATCCGCGAACTGATATTTTATCTGTCCAGGATAACTTCATAGTTAACAACTATAGTGAAACAATAACAAACGAGTACACATACATATAATTAAACATTTGAGGCAAAGAGGTAATAAATCCATGCTTGGCACAAAGTTCCCAAATCAAACCATCATTTGCAATGTTAACAGTGAAGCTCTGTTTCTCAAACCAAATAATCTGTAGCAATATCCTGTACAAGTAATTCTTTCGTCTTAACAAACAGCACTGCCATCGATCAGTGTCACAAATCAATTTCATCATAGTGTTATCACTGCTCCACTAGGTGTAACCGAGTTTCTAATAACAATACTCAGGGTAATTTGAACTTATAATCATATACACTTACCTTCTATTTTGTTTTAACATTCTATCATCAACTTCACGGTATAATAAAACTATAATGGAAACCAATGTTCCATATTAAACTTACTTAAGAAGTTAACATATTCAAGGAAAAATTACATAACTTAGCTGGGAGACAAACTCAATGTCTGGAGTATCACTTAAATCATCGGGAGGCTGGCATGTCAGCAGCAGTTTGCTCTGGGATATCTGGACTAGCTCACACATTTCGTTGTTTACTCTCTATGCTTCTGGGGTTTCCACCCATTCTGCTAGACCTCGTGACACCAGCTCCTGGTTTACAAGTACAACCTGCAATGGACACAATTTCTTTACAGAAAACTCTTTTTATTTAATACTAGAGATACTGTGTATCAAAAGGTTGGCAAGTAAACATTCTCATACCACGTTAATAATGTCAAAACAAATATACAAATTTTGGCCACTCAAGCGAAATTACGAGGGCCGTCCAGAAGCAAGTTTCTCTGGGGCCGTTTACAAAAAGATGACACAATTTAATGAAAAGATTTATTGAAACAAATGCAGCTATTTTTCAACATATTACCCATTGGCTGCAAAAGGGTATCTGTCTGATACAGGGGGGAGAACCATTAATCCTTCCCATTGAAGGCTTTAAGGAACCAATCTGAACAAATACTCTATGTCCCATCCCTTCCTTCCCGTGGTGCAGCTGTTAGTAAGCATAATTTTACAATATAAATTATTTTATATATATATTATTATTTATATATTATTTTAATGTACCGAAGTACATAAGATATTTCCATGCAGATATTCTGAGTCATCATACGATGAAAGAGTAATGGAACAGAGAAAAATTCCCTCCGGTGCCGGGATTTGAACCCGGGTTTTCAGCTCTGCATGCTGATACTTTATCCACTTAGCCACACCGGATACCCACCCCGGTGTCAGACAGATCCGTTCCATTACTCTTTCATCGTATGATGACGCAGAATATCTGCATGGAAATATCATATGTACTTTGGTACATTAAAATAATATATATGATATGCGTAAATCACTTTGTGATTTAAGACGGCGCTTATTCTGTCGGATCCCGGCCAACTAGTCACTCATAACGAGTGCACCTCAGCACATGTGTAGACTTCAGTCCTACGTAGTGCAGAGGGTGGCCACTAGAGGGAACCCAAGAGTTGGAACTTAAATTGAGACGATTCTGTCCGACACTGGGGTGTGTATCCAGTGTGGCTTAGTGGATAAAGCATCAGCATGTAGAGCTGAAAACCCGGGTTCAAATCCTGGCGCCGGAGGGAATTATTCTCTGTTCCATTACTCTTTCATCGTATAATTTTACAAGCTGAACTAAAGGAAGGGGCTACTCATCAATTAGCACTGGTCAGCTTGATGAGTTAATGACTGAATTTGGTATAATTTTCCTCTATTCAGTACCTAATTCCCTCTTTACCCTTTCTTATCCAGTCCTCTGACTGAACTCTTACTTTCTTCGACCCCGACAGCATTAGAGCATTCGAGGCCTAGGGGTTCATTTCACTTCCTCCTTTTTCTGATTTTCTGTTCCTAGTGCTGACCTGCTATGGCACTAAAACCGTCCTCCAGTGGCTTAAGGAGGGAAAGCTTGTGATCAACAAGATCTCCCAGCTAGGTCCAATGGACCCGTCGACCAACAGCAGGTGTGGTCCTCCAGACATTCTGGGGGTTGTGTGTGAATGAAGTAGCCACCAAAACGTTAAAATATAGTGTTCACTTAAATCGGCTACAACTTGCCATTTTCAAATCTGTGCTTCAGTGGCTGACCATGATAATATCTTTGAAAAATATTGGAGTGCAAGAGGTCAAATGACTTTATTGTCAAATGCCTGGCATTAGAAAACAACAACATATTACCCACTGGAATTGAGACATTTGTCATACCATGGGATCAACTTTTGTATCTTTGTGTTGTATTGGAACCAATGTGTAACAACTGTCTGCACCTCTCCATTGATCGAAAAGTATGAAAAATGCCTTAAATCCGTTGGGGAATATGTTGAAAAATAACTCAATAAATGCTGTATCTGTTCCAATAAATCTTTTCATGAAATTGTTTTCTTTATGTGAACAGCCCCAAGGAAACTTACTTTCTGGACGGCCCTCGAAATTGCACTCAAGTGGCCAAAATTTGTAAAGCACTTGTTTTGACAGTACCAACATGGAGGAAGAAAAACAAAACTTATCTGCCCCCATGATAATGTTTGCTTGTGAGTTGAAAACCCCAAATTAAACACTAAATGTGAAAAAGGTAACGAGAATTACATATACGAGTTCACTACTGTGAAGTAATGGTTAACATGTCTGGTCATGATACAAGTGGGCCCTGGTTCAAATCCCAATTCAAACAAGTTACCTGGTTGAGATTTTTTCCGGGATTTTTCCTCAACTAATTAAGAGCATATGCTGGGTAAATTTTGGTGCTGGACCCTGAACTCATATCAATGTCATTGTCACTCAGAAGCCAGATAACCATAGCAGTTGATAAAGTATCATAAAATAATCCAATACTCATTCAAATCTAGTCTTTCAGGTGAAGCTCCCTGTAAAGCAGATTTGAATAATTTCAAGGAAAAAATTGTTCCAGGGCCGGGTATTGATCCCGGGACCTCTGGTTGAACGTACCAGAGGTCCCGGGATTGATACCCGGCCCCGGAACAATTTTTCTCCCTTGAAATTATTCAATACTCATTCATTCATTTATTTTATTCCATAGATCTTACATGAGCAATGAAGCTTTAAGATGTGGAACAAGTGAAAATTTTACAATATTACAATTACAATTTTTACAAATTATTATAGTTTTACAATTTAGTAATTAATAGATACCCACCAGAAGAATGGTTACATATCTACACAGATGGGTCTACTATCGATAACAACTCAGGATCAGGAATTACGTGTGCGTTATTCTCATTTTATCAACCAGCAGGATATCATACAACAAATTTTGATGCGGAAATAATGGCTATTCATATCTCACTCCAACACCTACTGTACAGAATAGATAAATTTCAAAATGCTGTCATTCTCTCTGATTCTAAAGCAGCATTATATGCAATAAATTCATATAAAATGATGTCAATCCAAATTAAAGAATGTCACAAAATGACCCAACAACTTCAAAAACTACAGAAAAGAATTCAATTGCAATGGATACCTGCACATTGTGGAATTGCTGGAAATGAAACTGCTGACTTTATTGCCAAAAAATGGATCCAGTTTAATTCAGAATACAAATACAAGCCTACCTTTTACATCAATCAAAAGATTAATTAAAAATAAATATAAAATCAAGCAAAACCAAGCACTATGTACCAAAGCCAAAGATATAAAATGGAGCATTTTAATAAAAAAAAAAAACAGAAATTATTCCAGAAATCCCACGTAAATCTGCAGTAGCAAAATTCAGACTGTTTACAGAACACGATTATTTGGCCAAACACTTGAATAAAATAGGAATTTACACAAATCCAAATTGCCCTCTATGCAACAAAGAAGAAATGACTGAAGATCATCTACAAACTTGTGAAGTTCTACCTGATGGATCCACCACAGAGAAATATTGGAGAGCAAGAACGCTAATGGCTTCATTGCCAAAGCCTGGCATTAGATAACAACAACACAACAATTTAGTAATTTTCTACAATTTTTACAATTTTGTGCAATTTTTTTTACAATATTTTGGCGAGATGTAGTGAGATGAGGTGAGGTCCGAGGATTCACCAAAATATTACCCGGCATTTGTCTTTTGGTTTGGGGAAAACCTCGTAAAAACCCAACATAAAAAATTAAATACATAAGACAGGAGACACTATTGAAAATTCTTAAGAGGATCAGGCTGAACTAAAAGAGCCATAATGTCCAAGAAGAATTTTTATTTTCACATTCCCACATACACTACCTGATCAAAAGTACTGGGACACACTCAGACATTCCTCTCGATATGCACCATGGATTATTATATTATTATTATTATTATTATTATTCTAACATGATCACTCTGAACGAAATTAAGTGTCATTTTAGTAAGATAAATATCTTAATGTGATTCATGAAAGTGATTAAATATAAAGGTCTTTTCAATAATAATTTCGGTTTGCATTATATCGTACAATGAAAGTTCTGAGTAAGAAATACAATGGGTAACTGAGCTACAAGGGATCAGACTGAAAGAAGGAAAGCAGTAGATATGATGTACCTTAAAATACTAAGCCTGTATTCGAAAGGAATCAGAACAAAGGAAAGATTTTTCAGGGACCAAATTCATAAATTTCAATGACATTTGAATTTATTCCTGTAGCATTCCTTACCTGAGAACCATGTATGGCATAGAGGTAAACCACTGGCAGACTATCCTCTGCATAACCACAAACTTGAGCCTGAAGCACCTGTCCATGTGTCAATTCCTCCATGCCAGCAATAGATTCTTTACTCCATAATGCTTCCTCTCCTGTATCACACAAAACAGTACAGAACAATTACAGAATGTGCAATCTGTATTTAAACAACAAAAATAGCGATAATAATTGTAAGACTAATTATGATATAGAAATAAGTTTGTGATAACCATAATATTGTCGACTTACAAGCAAAACACATTGAGTAAAAATATTACCTCCGAGAAAAAGGCGTTTTGAAAGCTCTTGACAAAACTGAATCCTCAAAATATTATTTTTAGTAAATTGTTTCTCTTTATGTGTACTCCATTTTCCAATTCTAAGTTTATACACATATATTATGTACATTATACACGCCTTTTTCTCAGAAGTGATATTTTTGACTTAATGTGTTTTGCTTGTAAAGCAACAATATTGTAATAATACAGAAAAACGGAATTCTGTCACCTTAGGGCCTTATTTAGACAATTAGAGACAAATCATATTCGAAGCAACCCAAACTAGGGACGAGACATTCAAATTCTCGAATCCCGCAAAATTCCATGAATCTCGAAAAAGATTCGAGACTCGAAAACTTGCATATATAACGGATTTATGAGACTGCAGTTTTCAGTCAAGCAATCATGGCCTTATTTCCACCCTAAAGACAGAACTGATGTCTTTCACGGCATGCTGTAATTTCTGTTTTTGATATTGGCATATTCTCTTTCAATAAGTTTTCTTTTTCAATATCTCTGTGTTCTTTCATGTAATGCACTTTAACATTAAAGTATAATGAAGTGAATGATTATAGCCATATGATTATTCGTAAGTGATAAATTATCCGACACACACATTAATCATCGTCTGTAAATATCTCACAGATTTCCTATTTCACGTTTCCTTTCATTAAATTGTATTGCAGGTCCTAATAATAAACAACCAAAACATTCTAAAATAAGATATACAAAGCAATTCTTTTCCAAAAATGTAAATCCATGTAACTTCGGTGTATGTGTTGCCAACTTCGACAATTTTGGATCTCACTTGCTAAATGAGTAAGATGGCAGGCAGTTATAAAATTATTTTTTGTTAAATTAAAATGACGATTTTTATATACCCTACCTAAAGTTTATCTAAAGTATAAAGTTCACAATACATCTTTAACATTTTATACAGGGACATCATTTTATTTTTACTAACATTTTTAATATTAACCTGTCTATACCTTTAGAGAACCGGAAACACTGCTTGCTCCCCCCTCCAAGACTTGAGTTCGATGATACTGGCGTAAAACACAAATCACTCTTCTAGGTATAGGAAGGAAGAAAAGTAGTTCATCCATTTATGTAAACTAGGAAATATCGCGATTTTGAGTTTGATAATTTTCATTAGGTTTTTCTTTAATGAAAGTACAGTACTGTATTAAGAATAAGTGTTTTTACTCACGAAGTGAGTTATCCATGCGAATGTATTCATTATGCGGTGTATATTATACTGTCTACAGCACATTAGCGTACAATATAGAGAAAGAAGTTAAATTGAAAAATAATCATAATACGAATATTTAAACACATTTTTGAAAATGGTGGCCGTTCATTTCGATACAGGCTTCAGTTCTTTTGTGCATATTATCGCACTATAGACTATTGCATCTAATTCCAATTGCCAGTTTCGTCCTTCGTACTAGTAACTCATGTTGAAATAATTCTATACCTACTCTATGTACTGTTAATTCAATCTTCACTTCTGCCCGACCCGAGAATATAAAATTACTCAGACATGCTATCTACTGTCCGTCCAAGTGGTTATGCCGCATGATTGTAGAAAGGGAGGAAATCACGTGACAGTTAATTACTTAACGAGGCCCTTTTATTTAAGTTAAATTAAACAGCTGTATAATATTACGTAAACGCCCAATTCCTAAGAGAAATTAATGTTTTCAGAAAAGAGCTAAGACAGCCCAGCTTTTACAGAGGGGCGAGCAGAAGCAGGTGGGGGAAATCGGGATGCGACGTAGGCAAACTGAGAGTACCTGTGCGAAAATATGATTCAATATTGAAAGCTCTTTCGTCACTGGAAAACGCGAACATAATATACTCAGTAACTCAGTACTGCTTACTATCTGCTGTCTTGGCTCTGTGTGGAGTTGGAACTTCATTAGTAGAAGGGGTGGGAGTGAAGTACATTCAAAAACTCAGGTACAATAAAAATTGAAGTAAAAATAAAATGATGTCCCTGTATTTATGATGTGAAGAGATATTGCAAAAAAAAGTCTGAGGTAAAATTAGAACAGTGTTCAGTGGTGTTGAGAATTGCAATTGCTACTTATAAACCAGTCATAATATATCCTATTTTAATATCTACAAAAGACTAAAATGTTAGTTTTCATTTCCTTTTCCCTGCCATACATTGCTAGTAACATAGTTCACTAATCAGACTAAACAGATATGATACACTATTTATTAAAATGTAGTGATGTGTCATCCAATCAATTTTGTGCTCTTTTGATTGGTTGGTATTATCACATTATTCTTCCTTTCTGTTGGTAGAGAAGCTTTCAGAGAGTTCTGGCTCCTCTTCGAATAGAAAGGTTTTTATTCAATAACAACAAACAACAATAATTATAACAGCAACAACAACAACAATAACAATAGCCTTTCACTTCCTTATCTTTCAGAAGAAGGAAGCCTCACAACTACATGCAAGTGATGCACCAAGTCAGGCTCACCTAGTAATAATGGAACGTTGACACAACTTAAACAGTGAAAATTTTAACTTCGTCAATGAATATAATAAAAACCTTATGGGTTTGTTTTTCTTGAATACTAGCTGGGACAGACGTTGGATAATTTCCAGCATTTCTCTCAATTATTGCATTTACCTCTACATGTCATTACTCTTACAGAGATGGGAATTTATCAATAACTAAATTAAGTTACATTTAACTGTTTTCTAACAATGCTCTTTTTTATTAAAACTAAGAAGGAAAAAGGGAAGAAACACATATGGTTTCATTCTTTAGATGGCAAAACATATTTCCAAAATAAAGTCTACTAGTACATACATTCTATTTTTCCATTCATAATTTATGAAACGAATATGCAAAAGCAAATCATAATAGTATGAAGGTCATTTTATCTGAGGGGAAAAATATATATTCTATATAAAAATTAAGACAATTCTCTACTCCTGGTGAAGACGTAAAAAAGAAGGCAACAATTGAATCATAGTACAACAAGATCTGAGGATCCCAACAGACAAAACAAACATTGTTCTTTCAGAATAAGAAAGGGCTGATATACTTTTAGGTGTTGTATTTATAAATTTGAAAGTGAGGAGATAGTAAGTGGAAGAAAAAAAGGTTCTTAAAAAATTGATCGATTTTTAGTGTGTGGGAAGGGATGGGGGGAGTGATAGAATCATTACAATCGACGATAAAATGGCTAGCAAAGCGAATTTATATAGGTAATATGAGCGAGAACTACGAGGAAGAGTTAAAAAGTAACCTTAATAATTGTTTTATTAATTGAATATGTACAATAATAATTACAAACACTTCATCACTTTTCACCATAGTCCCCACTACATTCGATGCAAGTGTTCCTGTTATATATAGTAAAACCCTGCTAAGACACTGTTCAAGGGACTGGGTATAAAACGCGTATTAACCGGGACTGCATATTAGGCGGGTATACTAATTTTGACTTATATACAGTATCTATTAGCATTTTTCTTTATTGAAATACATGATTCATGAAAGGTAATACAGTATTACTCGATTATGTAATTACTGTACTGTATGTCAAAGAATTTACAACATATACTGCACTTAATTCTTTCGAAAAAAAAAAAAAAGCCATTTATAGTTGTTTGCCATGTGCGTGTTCTCCAAGTCCTCATGTTTACCACACTTCAGTTTCTGCGATTACATCCTCCCGACATCGCAGCTGTAGTGATTGAGTCGCGATTTTTTATCATTGTTCTTAATGTCGATGATGGGATTCCTAATGAATCAGAGAGTTGTTTCTGAGTAAGAGTACTGTTCTCATCGTACTTCGTAAGATTTCCAATTTTTCCGACACAGAAAGGGCTTTTCGTTTAACACTCATTGCAATAACATTCACAGAGACTTCAATACACAAAAGAACAACAAATTGCCCAGCAAAAATTTCCAGAATTTTATTACGGCCGAGTGAGGAATGCTGTTTGAGAGAGAGGGTTAGCAAGAGGGTGAGGTATTGTAACTGTATGTAGGCTTTAACCAAGCAGATAAGCAGTCGAATAAGAGAGCGTAACAAGAGGGCGGGGTATACTAAGGTATGAATTATAAAGATTTAAATGTGCAGGTAAAGGGTCGAATACCAATACTTTTCAGGTTAATGGCACCAGTGAGTTCAATGACCAAGATGTTTCATTGCTGTTACAGTACATTGCTGAAAATTACATCGAAAATATTCCACAAAAACAGTGTATTATGCAGGACTTGAGTGCAACAAACAGGGTATTTTATAAAGGCGTTATATATGAAATGTGCAGGGACTGGACCAAAAAAAGCGTATTACACGGGATAGCGTAATAAGCGGGTGCGTCTTATCGAGATTTTTACTGTATGTAGTACTACAATCTACTATGCAAGTCGAATTTTTTTTATTTACATATTAAGGTTACTTTTTGAAACAGAGATAGAGATTTAGAACACTGATTTTCTTCCCTTACAGAAACAATGCTGAAGACATGCATCACACATCTACTGTCATTGACTGCACTGGAACCCATAAAATTTGTTGGTGTTTTTGGTTAAGTACTCTACCACTTCATAAGTGCAACTTAAAAAAATAGTCACGTCATGAACATACTGTCACAATAACAGCATCTGTTGTATTAAGTAATCATTTCAGAAAGGACTAAATGTGTAACAGTAGAATTCTAAACATAATCACCTCCAACAGGAGCAACATTTGCCAAGTAACACTCTGCTGCCTGGAATGGCAATGTCATGAAGTCTGAACGAATCTGGCGTAGCACTGAGTTGTCCACTGTGAGATATCCGCCATAGTCCACGAACTTGATATCACAAGCATCTGTCTCTGCATCAACTGCCACAACTTGAGCACGATACCAACCTCCCATAGTTGGTGCAACACAGATCACGCCAGCTGAAAATTAAACATTTTTAAGCATTAACAAAGACCATTTATGTATTACTTAATTTCATCTGCATATACAAAAGATTTTAAGAGTTAAAATAAGAGGTTAACATAAAAATATAAAACTGTAGACAAGAATGATACAAAGGGAGCTTATTAGAGTTCGAATATTTTTTTACATTAATAATAATAATAATAATAATAATAATAATAATAATAATGTTTTATTTTCGCTGGCAGAGTTAAGGCCATAAGGCCTTCTCTTCCACTCAACCAGCCTTAATCAATACAATACATAAATTTAAATTACAAATATTTACACTACACTTAAAAGGTTCTCCAGCAATATTCTTCACTACACATTTATTTAAATTTAGATAAATCTATAAGGTAAAGTAGTAACTTAATTTATGAGCTAATTTAATTCAATGAATTATAATTAATTTAATATTTGAGATAGCTAGTAAAATGATGAAAATTAATTTAATATAAGCTTATTAGGACTATATTACAGGGAGAATATATATATTTCTATTTCTATAATGAGAATATTAATGTAATTGTCATTAGAGGTTTTGTAAATCTATTTAGAGAAATTAATGATAATAATAATAAGAATGGACAGATGTTAATTTCATTATAAGTAACAAATATTAATCAGGAATTCATCTGTTAAGTAAGAATTTATGTAATTTTGACCTAAATGAAGTTATTGTCCAACAATTAGGTCTAGTTCAAGAGTAAGTAAGAAACCACACAGTTAAGAATGAAAACCATAACAGTTTAATAAAAAGAAAGTTACTATAGTAAAAGTATTGGTACATAATAGCAACATGCTGTCAAGAATATTTTTAATTTCATCGTAATGGTACCATAATGTACTGTAAATGTAATTATTCTTTAACTTAATTTAGCTAGCGCTTTGATGATTATCGGTATAATAATTTAAAATGCACGATTTTCAGAACAATCTCTAATGAAAATGAAGTAGAATTAGTGATGAATTAAACCTCACCATTGGTAGTGGCTTCCACCAGTTATCGTCAATGCAAGATTATCATTAAAACCATGTTGAAAGGCAACAAAGTTTCGTACAGGCTTACAGTTACAATTTCGCATTTGAGTTACTACTGTTACTGCCAGAAACGATTCATGTTATTCCTGGTTCAGTATCATGGGCAACAGGCGAGTTGATAATTTGCTTATTAAGTTACATGCACTTCAAGTTCAGGCACACTATCAGTCACGCCTTACTTGCAAATGGCCTTTAAAAAAAAAAACCCGAAGGTTCATTGCCACCCTCACATAACCCTCCATTGGTCCCTATCCTGAGCAAGATTAATCCAGCTTCTAGCATCACATCCCACCTACCTCAAATACATTTTAATATTATCCTTCTATCTACGTCTCGGCCTCTCCTAAGACCTTTTTCTCTCCGGCCTCCCAACTAACACTATATGCACTTCTGGATTTGCCCACATGTACTACATGTCCTGCTCATCTCAAACGTCTGAATTTAATGTTCCTAATTATGTGAGGTAAAGAATAAAATGCGTGCAATTGTGTTGTGCAACTTTCTCCATTCTTCTGTAACTTCATCCCTCTTAGCTCCAAATATTTTCCTAAGCACCTTATTCTCGAATCTCTTAACCTCTGTTCCTCTCTCAAGTGAGAGTCCAAGTTTCACAACCATACAGAACAACTGGTAATGTAACTGTTTTATAAATTCAAACTGTCAGTTTCTTTGAATGCAGGCAGGCTGGATAACAAAAGCTTCTCAACTGAATAATGGCAGGCATTTCCCATGTTTATTCTGCACTTAATTTCCTCTCAAATGTCATTTATTTTTATTACTGTTGCTCCAAGGTATTTGAATTTTTCCACCTTTTCAAAGAATAAATTTCCAATTTTTATATTTCCATTTCGTACTATGTTCTGGTTGAGAGACATAATCATATACTTTGTTTTTCGCGATTTTTTTTTTCAGTCACACCAGCTACTGACAATCAGTAATCAGTTGACTGTCGACATGCTAAGAATATGATATACCTAAAAAGTGATTGTTTAAATATCACACTTTTGTAAAAATAGTCATTGGAGAATACAAAGGATTATAAGGCGTTTAGTTCACAGAAAATTTCCTGATATCGCTGTCTCCAACAGGACTAAAAACCATACTAAATAAAATAAAAAAGTAATGATCCATTTTAGACAAGAAAACTGAAATTGTGATATTGTGTTCTCACAAAAGACAAGTCAGGTGAAATCGAAAATTGCTCTCCTCATCATTTGCCCTGTTATTAATGGTGAAATTAAAAAAATGAATTATGTCAAATACAACTGCCACACCTTACAAGAAATGAAAAACTATTATTAGAAGAGCAATTTTTTCTTCTAAGCTTTCAAGAACTCCTTCATATAAATTCGAACTTTTTAAGATGTCTGTTATATATGGATGTAGGCAGAAATCTTTTCCAGCAACTGCTGTGAGTAGATATTGTTAACCCAGCTTCACTTATTATATATTCTGGCTGCCTCATTGATTAATCATACAAGCTAAAGGTAATATACTAAACGATATTATAGTGGGAGGTAGAAAAACATGTTGATTAATTACGGTTTCATGACAAGATTCAATCACTGGTCACGTGTATAAGTATGCAAGCGCACACATATACACTCACGCCAAACTGAAATAAGTTATATCCCAGTAACATTTGTTGGGAGAAAATAAAAAAATTATTTCCACTGAATCTGAACTCAGTACTGCTATACTGGTATTTATACCAATCAGCTCCAAACAATTAAAGTACATTGACTACCGCAACTGTAGGCCTACTCACCTATATGTAAAGATCACAACTACAGTTAGTAATACAAATTTTTATTTTGTTCTAAACATGTGAGCTAAATAATAATTATAATAATAATCCGTGGCCTAGACCGACCAGCCGGCTGCTGGCCTCACGCCCACATGTCGAAGCAGAGGTGGACGATCATCCAACCAGAATGGAGGTATCGTGTGGTTAGCACGATGATCCTCCCCAGCCGTTATAGCTGATATTCGCAACCGGATTTCGCTACCTATCGTAGCTCCCCAAGTGCATCACGATGCTGGGTGGGCACTGGTCCCATACACTGGCCGAAATTTCATGAGAAAATTTCTTCCTCCATGAGGACTCGAACCAGCGCGCATTCCGTAACGCGAGTCCTAGGCAGGATGCCTTAGACCGCGACGCCACGGCGCGGGACTATGTGAGCTAAATACAGCAACATAATGCAGGAATGGAGACTTCCAAGGCTGTCAGAACATTAAGAACTGGTACTTTATTTTTAATTCTTAAAATCTGTTCAAATTAAAAATGTAGTGGGTATCAAGAAATTCACAGAACACAGTGAATTGTACGTTGAAGAAATTTCTCTTTTTAGACTTCCCCTAAAATTCGTAGAAATTTTATGGTTTGGGACTATGCAAGAACAATAAATTATAACATTAAAATGACATGACAGTAATTCTGGCAAAATGCAACATAAAAGTTCAGTTCCAAATATTTGAACTTCAACAACAGTCTAGGCTACTATTAAACACAACAAGCACTACAGTTCACGACATAAAAATTAATAAGTCCGAAAATTATCTCTACAATGGAGTTGCAATTATGTCCCAATACATTTTTTTATTTTAATATTCTTATTGAATTTGGTATTCCCAAGAATCTAGTTCCATTAACTGAAATGTGTCTCAGTGAAACTTACAGCAGAGTCCATATAGGCCAGTTTCTGTCGATGCTTTTCCAATTCACTGCAGACTAAAGCAAGGAGAGGCACTATCATCTTTACTTTTTAAAGTAAAGTCCAGGAATACAGGAAGGGTTTGGAATTGAACAGGTTACATCAGTTGCTTGTTTATGCGGATGACATGAATATGTTAGGAGAAAATCCACAAATGATTAGGGAAAACACGGAAATTTTACTTGAAGCAAGTAAGGAGAGAGGTTTGGTACTAAACCTCGAAAAAAATAAAGTATATGATTATGTCTCGTGACCAGAACATGGTGCGAAATGGAAATATAAAAATTGGAAATTTATCCTTAGAAAAGGTGGAAAAATCAAGTACCTTGGAGCAACAGTAACAAATATAAATGACACTCCAGAGGAAATTAAATGCAGAATAAATATGGGAAATGAGAAGCTTTTATCATCCAGTCTGCTGTCAAAAAATCTGAAAGTTAGAATTTATAAAACAGTTATATTACCGGTTGTTCTTTATGGTTGTGAAACTTGGACTCTCACTTTGAGAGAGGGACATAGGTTAAGGGTGTTTGAGAATAAGGTGCTTAGGAAAATATTTGGGACTAAGAGGGATGAAGTTTCAGAAGAATGGAGAAAGTTACACAACACAGAACTGCACACATTGTATTCTTCACCTAACATAACGTTAGGAAGGTTAAATCCAGATGTTTGAGATGGGCAGGGCATATAGCACATATAGGTGAATCTAGAAATACATATAGTGTGTTAGTTAGAAGACCTGAGGGGAAAAGATCTTTGGGAAGGCCAAAAAGTAGATGGGAGGATAATATTAAAATGGATTTGAGGGAGGTGGGATATTATGATAGAGACTGGATTAATCTTGCTCAGGGTCGGGACTGATGGTCAGTTTATGTGAGGGTGGCAATGAACCTCGGGGTTCCTTAAAAACCAAATGCAAGTAAGTAAATAAGATTTTAAATAGAAAACGATAAGAACTTTATAATAAAATTTTCAGTATTTGATCCATCAACCAGCATAGTATGCTTATCATGCTGTGTAGATAGGTGCTGTATTAGGGTAAACTACTATCAGATCTTCGAGATATCTCAGACCAGAGCAAATGAACAAAGCAAACTCATGAAGTGAAAGTAATTCAATCATTCAATGAAAAATAATGTAATATAATTTTCAATCAGTTTTAATAGGCGAATATTTCTGTTCTAAACATTATTTTGAATTTTACACATTCATTTGCATAATCAAATTTAACATAACTGGAAAAACCAATTTACAGGTCCAGTAGAATTGACAAATTAACTTCTCAGCCATAAATAAATCAAGCAAACACTTAGCCAGTTGGAAGTCATTTTGGAAGATAATTATCTCTTTAAGTGTATTTGAAGCTGGTATACTTAGCAACTTATGAGTTGCTAATAGGAGAAAGATCGAGTGAATTTGCTGTAGCTACAATTTGTAATAAATATTAAGCTACGTGTAGGTCCTATATGTTTTTGAATACATACAATGCAATCTGTCATCAATCACGTTCTGGTCTCCTCAACTTTCAAATCCGTCAGCCACTGATCCAATGCTCTAAAACATACTTGGGCATCGTGCCTCACTTGAGGATTTTTGCCTCACTGACCTTCACAGAGCTTATCGCTCTGAGTGACATCATCTTTACAGTCCCAGTTTCTCCCTCACGCAGCTCCTGGGCGTGGGCAGGTTCTATATCAGTTTCATAAGCAATATCAGTGGTGGCATAATGGCATTATCAAAGCAGTGTACGCGTTAGAAAACGATTATTTCATGAAAAATGGGAAGAGTTTTTTTGCCGTTTAGAAGGGGAGAACATACGATGTATATTATGCTCGGAAATCCTATTAGGCATTAATAAATTTAATAAACAACGACATTACTCCTTATGTCATAAAAAACATGCTGAATTAGAAGGTAAGACAACTTAAATGCTGTTTTTTCGTACTATTCCGAAGAAAATTTACGATCTTAACATTTGCATAGTATACTAAATACGACATTATACCTTAAACACGCTGCATTAAAAGGTACGAGGAATTAAATGTTGTTTGTAAGTATTATTTCCAAAAGAAATTTATTTTAAAAATATTAAATGTGCGTAGAAAACGAAATATGATTTTCTGAAGTTATTTTAGGTCGAGAACATGCAAATCTATTAAGTAATCTTGATAAACGCCAGAATATTCAAGAAAATAAACGTAGACAATGTGATGGAATATTATTGGCTAGTTACGCAATTTCTCGCCTGTGATTTAAATCAATTCAGCGACGGAGAAACAGTAAAGAGGTTTATGATTAAAGCTGCCGAATTAATTTGCCAAATTGAATAAAAGTTTTCGAGAGTCTCACGTTAACCAAGCGCTTTCCTAATAATTCGCCACTGACCGCCTTAGCGATTACGATAAGGTGACGCAGGTCACAGCAGTTTATATTTCCCATCCTACTCTGCAGTCTCCTCTCCTAGTAAACAAACTATTTCAAATCGAGTGCCTCATGTAACCGAAAAGTATGCCCATGTATGCTTTAAAATATAGTTGCAAAACATCTTTCTCGGCATATAAATTTTATTGACGTATTTATTTTGCAGTGTGTATCTGAATATGACTATGAAGAATGGAGAGAGAAATAACTGCCACTTACCTTGTGTTGGTGTCGGAAGTGGAGGTGCAGTGGGCTCGCTGTAACACACATTCATGCAAGCATTTAAGCGGTTCAGTGCAGGGAATGTTGGATGCGTTGGTTGCTGCAGGAAAAAGTGAGCCGGCGATACGAGACTCGACAGAATTACATCATTGTTGACTCCCTCAACCAGCTGCAGCTGTAGACACTCTGGGATTAATGGGAATGTGGGCACAGGTGGCAAAAAGCACACCTGTTCCAGTGTCACATTTGGGTAACGTTTTACTGGGAACTTTTGGCGTATCATTTCTAGTGCACTGTCTATATCTGCCTGTGTTCCTGAAAGCACAAGAAAATCCACGTTACAAATTATACATAACCATGTTCTTGGTTATTAGACAAGTTCTATGAATGGGACACAGACCTACATATGCTGTTTACAGATTTTAGACAAGCGTTGATAGTGTGAGTAAACCTGCTCTCTATAGTATGGTAGGAGACCTTGGTATTCAGACAAAACTTATCAAAATATTGTGCTAATTACCATGGACAACTCTATGGCACATGTCAAAATTGGGAATAAGTTAAATAAACCTTTCGCACTTAATTCAGGGGTTATACAGAGAGATGGTTTATCAACAGTACTCTTTAATCTTGCAATACACCAAACAATAATATTCATCAGTCATCAGAAAGGTATAAAAGGTAAAAGGTAAAGGTATCCCCGTAACATGCCATGAAGGCACTTGGGGGGCATGGAGGTAGAGCCCCATGCTTTCCATGACCTCGGCACTAGAATGAGGTGGTGTGGTTGGCACCACGCTCTGACCGCCTTTTACCCCCAGGAAAGACCCGGTACTCAATTTTATAGGAGGCTGAGTGAACCTCGGGGCCGTTCTGAAAGTTTGGCAACGAGAAAAAATCCTGTCACCACCTGGGATCCAACCCCGGACCTTCCAGTCCGTAGCCAGCTGCTCCACCAACTGAGCTACCCGGCCACCCCTTAGAAAGGTATAATATTTACAAAATCTAGTCAAATTCTGCGTATATGCTGTCGACACAGCAATAATTTCTACATACCTCCCTACATTTAAATACAGTGCGTTCGTAGCTCGGCCAGACCATTATAACATAACCTAAATAATATAAACAAGTGTTAGAAAAGTTTTAATTAGGGATGATTAAATAAACAAGAAAACTTTTAATTAAGGATGATGAAATAAAAAATAAACATGAATAATTTTAAAAAGAACAATTATTTAAAGTACAATTCAAATTTGAATGTTTTAGTGGTCTGGCCGAACTATGAACGCACTGTAGCTATTTTCAGAAACATCTAATACTGCTAAAATGATGGGACTCACTGAGAACCAAGATAAAACTAAATATATGATAATGTCCACCTTCAAAAACAGAAGAAGTCCTCAGAACTTAACCATCGTTCAAAGGTATAACTCAATTTTGCTGTCTAGGAGCCCTTATAAGTGAGCGACTGTGTTAATGATAGAATACAGGCGGGAAACCAGGCCTATTACGCTAATTCACAATGGAGGGTTTGGTGGAAGAAGGGCCTATCCCACGTTTTTAAATTTCTGAGAATAACGATTCTTCTTCCACCAAGTAGGAAAGCATTGTGTTGTCCTCCTCATCTTCAAGAACAAAAAATAGTAAGATCAGGCATATTCCATAAGAAAAAACTCATGAACGTGCATAATAGATTGTGCCTGCTACCATAAATTTTGATGGAAGAGTGGGATAGGCCCTTATTCCACTAAGCCCTTCTTGTTTGAGAATCAAATGATTTCACAAATGACAAAGGTTAAAATTTATAGAACATTGGTCCATTCTGTAGTGACCTATGACTCAGAGATATGAACATTAACAGAGAATGATGAGAACTCTCTGAGACGCTTTGAACGCAAGATCTTGCACAGAATATTTAGTCCTATTACGGATCATCAGGGAAGGAGGATGCGCTCTAATAACGAATTATACAACCTGACTGAAGAGTGATATTGTAAAATTTATAAAAGCCCCACAGAATAATATGACTGGGACATCTAAACAGAATTCCAGAAACACAAATATCAATAAGAATGTTAAAGGGGAGACTATATAATAGGAGGAAAAAGGGTAGACCAAAGGTGAGGTGGATGGATGGTGTAACTGAAGACCTTAAGACTATGGGAGTGAGAGGCTGGACAATATGATGAACGACCGAGTAAGATGGAAGGTCGTTGTTAAAGAGATTAAAACCCACTCAGGGTTGTAGTGCCAAATGATGATGATGATGATGATGATGATGATGTTCTTGGGGAGAAAAAACAGATAATAGTTTCCTCTTCAGCTTACATGGAATGCATAAAACAGCAAAAATTACTTCAGTCATCAGTATAAACATGACACATTCACTCAGGTCAAATGCAGAAACATGTGTATCTAATGCCTACCCATTTCACTTGCGTGATTCGGGTTAATGCAAAAACATAAATGAATTAAAACCTTGTTAGTTGCAATACTAATAAGTTATGATGACTAATTAACCTTTCAATTCTGAAAACTGGAGTAATAAATTCAACTTTATACCACATAACTCTCTGAATGTCTTTCACATATGTTTTCTTAATTCCTTGGCACAAATAACCAATGTCTGAAGAGTACCCACTCTTTATAAATAGACTAAACTTGCAACAGTAACCAAACAGATGATATTAAATTCAATCCTACATAGCATAGTATTATAATGCGCAGAAACCTGGACAATGAATGCTCAACACAACAAGCAACTAAGGACAATTGAAATAGGTTTTTTAAGAAGAGCTTCCAGAAAATCAAGGCTGCCTTTACTTAAGGTTTGTCTTGAAATTTTGTATGCACATACCTTCAACAATGTAAAACAGGATCTAACTCGTCGGAATAGGTTTGGACTCTTCCAATGACCTTGATTGATTTTTGTTCTGCTACGCTGCATCTCGGTAGTGTTGCCTCGAATGTCTAGGGGTTAACAATGTACACAATTGAAGAACGCATGTTCCTTGTTCGTAAATACTGGCAAACAGGTACATTTCAAAGCATGTCAAATGGCACTTCAGTTTAAATTTCGTGTGAGACGTGTACCTTCAAAGTACTGTATTTAGAAATTGATGAGAAAGTCAGAGACAACGAGAAGCCTTGTCACACAGCATTCAGGAGGTTGGAAACTGTTTGAAGAGACAATACAGAATGGAAAGGTGCGATTACTGGTGGCACCATCAAAATCATTGCGAAGATTTTACCAAGAATTTGATCTCCCATGTGCCAAAAGGCTGCCCCCCCCCCCAAAAAAATCAAAACTATGCACTTACCTGTATCATGTGTCCAAGAATTGCAACCGACGGACCATGAAAGTGTGCGGTTTTGTTTATGGTTTCAAAATTTAAATTTATTGAAGGGAAAAGTGTACAGAAATAAATCCCGCACAATCGCAGCCCAGAAAGAAGCTATACGTCAAGAGATTCAAGCCATTACTTCAAGAAAAGTAGTCCAGAATTTTGAGAGATGTGTACAAGAGTGTTTGAATGTGAAGGAGACTATTTTCAGCATCGGAAATGAGCAGATCCTGATTTACATTGTTGAAGGTATGTGCATTCAACATTTCATGACAAACTTTAAGCAAATGGCACTTTTATAGATATAGTTTGAAAACTTCAAGTGAAACCCCGTAAAACACGCCAACTTCTAGAATCTCTCTCTTTCATTCTTCTCTCTCCCTCGCTCCTCGTCATTCAGTCACCAATCACCACGTAAATATCTGAGAGGGTGTGTGTGTGCATCGCGAGCAATAGAAGAACCACTCTCCAGTATTACCACAATAACGGATTCTTCATTTTTGCCTCGACTGTCGGCTAGGAAGGTTCCATTATGCTAGCATTGCAGGCAACTAGTCAACCTGCTAATGCTTTTGTTAGCAGGTTTGACAAACTGTGAGTGAACCTGCAAGTACATAGTGCATAGTGCTCTCTCCCTTCCCCCCCCCGTGCTTTCTCACTTGCTCCTCCCCAAGACAGCCAGAGCTCACGTAGTAACTCGGTCAGGGTTTAAGTTCGATTTGTCAATCTATAGGTTTGACAATGGAGAGACTGTTCATGAAGGATTTTTTTTCTATGAACCACTTACTACTCATACTACTTCTGCAGACATTTTCATGGAAATTAACGATAGTAAAGGGTTGGATTAGGGCAAGTGGAAGTTCACAGAGTGAGTGTCTCCTTCAGCGCTCACGTAGTAACTCGGTCAGGGTTTCAGTTTGATTTGTCAATCTAAAGAAAGATTGTGAGCTCTAGTGAGGGAATCACACTGTATACAGAAATTAGAAGAAACATAAGAATGAAAGTTACCTTGTGCATTCTCAAAGTTTGTTCTAGTACAGCCACACCATACGTAAAATTGAAACCTTTCCTTCACAATGGAGTGGCATAAATCGTTAATGTTTTTACAATCATTCATTACTCGTATTAAAATTCATACTCTACCTTCAACAGCACATATTTTGAGCTTATGGGTGTCTGGATGCCTCTTGATGAGAATGCTGGCATTTGTTTTTGCCTTTATTTGATGCACAAAGCATCCATGGCGACCTATTAGGCGACCAACCAAATGTTGTGGCAGGACAAATTCATACACTGATGGCAAGGGAACATCACCAGACAGAGAACTACCACTGGCTGGTGTGCGTGATGGTGGTGTGGGCACATCGCTGCAGCCTTTACCACTATCACTTGAGCCCTGAAAAGTGAGACAGAAGAGGAATAGAAACATCAAGAGGTCAACAAAAAAATAAGATATCAAAAATAAATATCCTAATTTTGTTGTTATTCAACATTGCGTTCAGTCTGAAACAAACTATTCTGCAAGCATCAACTGTTTTGTTAGCACTACTGCTTGCTTCAAGAAGGAAGGAACAATAACAAGTCAAAAACATTCCCAAACTCGCTTTATACCAGTGGCCTTAAACATACATTAATATTACAGACTATCTCCATCTCTCGATTTTCATTGTTAAGAGAATATAATACCAGAGTCCTCGAAGTCGCCATCTTCTTCATTGCACCTGCTTTCTTTAAGTGTTTCTTTTGTCACTTCACTTTAATACTCATACAATCAAGTCTTTATTTGGTCTTCAATGAAAATCACATAACCTTGTGATAGAAAAACAAACAACACATATACTTCAAAATAAATTACGAATGTATACATAGAATAGCGTACTTAAAACTTCGGCCATGAGAAAGCTCTTGTCTCAGTACAGAACATAATGATATGAAGAACACAATGGCAAAATGGAGTTCATTCCATGTACCCTGTGTCCCCAGATAAGTCCGTTCATAAATATCAGTACTGTTCGTTCTGATTGTAACAACACCGCGTGCAAAGATAGGACCTCAATGACTAATGAGTACTATTTAAAAATTCTGAAAAAAAAAAAAAAAAAAAAAAAAAAAGTGAACATTTGAAAACAACCAAGACGAGTGCCCGAGATAACATATATGCAGTGTGTTAACTAATATGTAGAAAATCTTTGGAGAATGGATAGAGAACCTAAAAACAAGCAAAAAAAAAAAAAAAAGACAATGTAAATGTACCTGGTGTAACTGAATTCTGGCAGACTCCAAATATATTTTACAGTTATACTATGATTTACGTGAAACTTGGATAAGTGTTTACGTGATATAAAATTTACAAACATTTGCAAGTGTTATTTAAATAATATATCATTTTCTGTTTAACAGGAAATGGTATTAATTTTCTTATATCGAGTGGAACATCCTGTATATTTGAGAATTTGTTTACAAATCTTCAAATTAGCAACAATATCTGTTATGGAAGATTGCGGTTTGAAACGAATGTTTATTTAAGTTTCTTTGTTATTGCGATGGCGGGAAAATTATTACACAATAATTATTAAGCAATTAAAAGCATTGGTGGTACAAAATGGAAGTTATTGTTATACTCGTGATGAAAAGGTGGTTATTAATATTTGGCGAGTGCTGAAGAAATGCAGTGTTCCATTTGAAATATGGAAGTTAATGCCATTTGCAGTTGAACCCGAAATCGTATTTAAATAACACTTGCAAATGTTTGTGTATTTTACATTACATTACATAAACACTTCTCCAAGTTTCACGTAAACCGTAGCATAGCTGTAAAATATATTTGGGGCCTACCAAAATCCAGCTAAAACCCATACTGTATAGTCAATTTCGCTATCGTTTATTTTATTTTTTTATTATAGCTACTTTTTACTTCATGTACCTAGTTTTAGGGTTGCCAGATTTATAGGTACGAAATAAGGAACGCCTTTTATCGACATAAAGTATCCATTTGTTTCTCACTTGACGATGCCATATTTAGCAAGTTTTTGTATGACAAAATCATTGTGTAAAATTCATTACAGATTTCATCATAAATAAAATATGCACAACGTTCGTTTATCAATTCTACACAATTCCTATTCCTTTCATTTCTCTACTTAATATCTATGATTGAAAATATTCTCTCTGTTAATGCATCTGATGGGAACATGCTTAATAAAAACTTAATTACAATTAAAGTATCTTACAATTTTTGTGGACCAAAAAAACTACAAAAGAAACGATCTTTCTGGTACTGTCATATTTATGATACTGTACTTTCTTTTAGTCTTTCTGCTATCTCTCTCTCCCCTGAAAACAATCTCCAATTTCAGTTACTTTCTAATGAACATTTAGTTTTTCCTTTAAGCCAAGGTAGCCTGCTAATCTTAAAACCTTGTTAACTGGGGTGCATTCTCTAATGTTAGAACATCCATCAATGACAAAACATGACTACTAGGCAATTTTAAAGATACTATGGAAAGGTATCACTTAAATAATTCCCTCAACTAACCCACTAACCTTGTGGTATACCTCGGCTTAATGTCGCTTAGCTATCCCCTCATTTAATCTATCTAACCCTTAAAGAAGTATGTGACATGGTTAGTGGGTCAGTTGAGCAGAAGGGTAGAATCCGTGTTTTGAAATTTACCCCAAACCACTTACATAGGTAATTGGCACAAATTTCATATACATGATCATATTAATTTATGCAGGCTTTATCTTCTCCTGGAAATAACTCTCTTAACTTATTTAATGTTTGCATCACTTTAGAACCATAAAATTGGTCCTTCACCCTCTTTTTTAGTTGAACTTTCACACTTTGCATTACGCTGTACAAATAGTTAACTGATTCATTTCTACATTTAGAATTGATTTGTGGAAAATTTTAGCAAGATGTAATGAAAAATACAGATATAATTCTACAAGAATTTGTTGCTTGTTTGATTCTGAGGAACCCAAGAAGTGTTAGCGAATGAAAACTGGACAATCGTATACTTGGAAGATTCTTTAACAATCTTTTAATAGCAGATTTTATAGATAACCATCTTGTTGGCACATGTAACAAGCTAGTATATTCGGTTTCAACAAACTTAAAGAACTCTTTCAACTGTTGAACTCTTTTGGCTGAATTCGAAATTAAATATTACCATTTCAGTATCAAAAGACATTGAGTTCATGCTAGATTTAGAAGAATTGTGAAGGATATGTGCACAACCGTTTATTTCACTAAACTAGGTGTTATCTGCAGTGTAACTTGAAACCTGGGATAACTTTAAACCATCATTTGTAATATGGGATGAAATTTATTCAGCCACTGGTTGCATTTTCATCAGGATCTTCATAAAAATCGAGAATCCCATTACGAATACCTAGTTTCTCATCAAAATAACAGATGTAGGAAACATTTTTGACTGCCCTTATTTGATGCATCAAAACCATTGAACTCCATGCTTCACAATTGAAACTGCTTCCAAGCGCTACCGGGCGAGACAGGCAGAAAAGTATGCAACCCGCACAAGCTAGTATTACTATCTGGGATTGTCTTTACGTACTTCCTACTGCGCTCATGGCATTTAGGTGCGTAAACAAGTAGCGAACGAACAACGAATGATGAAGCAACACTTAGTTGTTCATTCGCTGTTCGGAGTAACGTATAAATCATCAGCAAATCGTCAGAGAACATTCGCGTTCGCTGATTATCCGCAGTAATGGCAGACGAAGATATAATATAACAAGTGCAGCCGTTAATATTACAGGCAGTTTAACAAAATGAAAGTTAAAAAACAAAAGGGGATAGTGTCTGCCACTCTACGAAAGTCACAATCGATATAGAGACACTGACTTACTTCATGATTTACGTCGAATTGAATCGGGACAGTTTCACAACTTCTGTTGCATTTCAGAAACAAAATTCGAAACATTACTGTGCAAAATAGGGCCATAAAGTTTCCTGCTCCCTATTACACATCAATAAGTTTGATAACAGCTTCTTCAGTCCACTCCAGTTTCAACATTCTGTTGGTGAAATTAAACTAACGCTGTGTTCTGCTACGAACTGCAAACAAGTGGCAAATCCCGTCCACAACGAATACCAACTTCTTTTGATGTACCGACAAGCGACGGATCACTACCGAAGGCGGCAGGCAAACCAAAAGATCGTTTGGCTTTGCTGCGTTGTCCACACGTTCCGATTTCAGTCAGCGAATGCATTCGTGGATAAATTTCAGAACACGGATTCTTTCTTTTCCCTCTTACTTCAACATTCCAACCTTGTGCACACAACATAAATTATTGGCACTGAAAAGTGCCTTTTCGTAAGCATGATTATGCGCATTCGACAAACGTAGATAAATCTGCTCTTTTTAGTATTTTAAGATATAATTGTTAGTGACGAATCCGTATACTGAAACTTTCCCAAAAAATAAACCGGAGAATGTAAATTTAAGTTCGTAGAAGACGACAAAGACAAACGCCCTGCCGTATGTAAGACAAAGACGGCGGTACTAAAGTATCTCCTTCCTCGTCTATTTCAGCCCTGTCGTATGTAAGACCGCTAGAGTCCGTTCCAGTTGTGAAGCAGAGAGTTCAATGATCAAAACCCACATATTTACTTGGAGATTGTATTTAACACGTGTCAAACTTTCGGGTCCTAATACATATTTCACCAAAATCTTGTACTTTGTCTTTCCACAAATGACTAATTTTACTGAAGAATCCCAGAAACAATTGCGGCAAGAGTTTCACGGTGCGGTCCGTGCTGGATTAACTTAGATGGTGTTTTACAGCATGCAAATTAGATCTGCTTATTGCGTTCTATAAACCTATTTCAATTCAAAGAATATGAACTACGAGTACTAGACTTACCTTTCCTAATTCTAGAGAGTTTTCTTGAATAAATTCATTAATGTGGCTTGTAGTGATGATTTCTGCCTTTCCTTACGCGATATACTATTAAAGTGCTGTCTGACTCTGTAATTCCGCAATGAGATATAGAAAAACCATCCCCTACTTTTCCTACACGAAATAGGCTACACATTTCGCTTTGTACTGGTTATCGCTTATTGGGCGCAATTCGGGAAATTCTTTTTCCCAGACAACCCGATATTGCTGTAGCCTCCGCTTTTTCTTTACATGTTCGCTATTTTCACTTTCTTTACCGTTATTTGTTCGCTTGTTCAAGAACTTATCCATAACACACACACAATATTCACGAACTTCGCACGTGGTAAACAGATGCCCACGTTCAGTACCTATGCTTAGTACAAAGCACTTGCACGCTACCTCCCGCTGCTCAATCCGCAAGCCAAATGGACTACGATCACGGCTCCACGAAAACCTATCTCGGCGTCACCACTATGGATGTGACGTAGGTAACGTAAGTATCAAGGCAGCACTGCACACCTTCAACAAATGGCGGCGCGGGAGATATATATATATATATATATATAAATAAACGTATTGTTTCGGGTAAAACCGTACGTCTGGGAATCTTATGTATAGTTTAATTCTTACATTAATGGGTCATGTTTGCCACTTGGCAACTGGAAACAAAGAAGGTTTCTAATCGTCACCAGATATTGCGAATTATTCCTATCACCATGACATTCCTTCGAATGATAGTGTGTCTTGCCGCATACTCACACCCCAGTGTGTTGAATAAAGATGTCAGCAGATACAACAGATACCTGGAGTATGGGAGAGGGTAAGACAGCCCATGATGTGGTGCTTAGAAGCTTGTATTAATGCTCATGAGAGTCATTTTGACACCATCAGTACAATTATGCGTGGACTTCGTAAACAAAGATGTAAAAATAAAGTTGTAATAAGAAACCGTGTATGAACTAAAAAGTATCTGTAATTAAAAAACAAAGTCAAATTAACTATATTTACACAAACTTTTTTGCTTGCTTTTAGATCCTCTATACATTCTCCACAGGTTCGCCCCTTATATTAGTTAACACCCTGTGTGCTATCAAAAAAAAATGCGGATTTAAATTAGGGGAATAAAATATAAAATATCTTATGATAAAATGTATCTAATTTATGAAGTGAAAATTGTAAGGTTCAAGTGTGAAATATTGCAGAGAAAAACGTATAAAACAGAAGTGTTCTGATATTTGTTTTCGCACTACAATAAACCTCGTTTATTAAACTAATGGGGATGGAGCCATTTTGGACAACATTTTTTTTTCTGATAATCCATGGGTACTATTTTCGGTAGTGCACTAAACGAATGTTCAACACCTACAGCATCACAAAAGTGAATACATGCGGTATCAGTTGTCACCTCTCATTTAGCCATCACTGGTTCCACAATAGTGGCCCATACATTAGCAGTATTATCAATAGGCTTTACCTGACAGGACTGTCATGCCAGTATTAGACCGCCATGGACCAATCACTTTGCTGACCACGAATGCAAAAGTGAAAATGAAGAGCAACGACTCGATTTATCCTGTGACAGGTCAATATTTCGAGTTAATGGTGTAAGATTGTCAATAATCCCGTATGTTGAGTCGCCCATTGCACTTTCAACACGTTGAACGTATGTGAGACAGATGAACTACTGAAAAAGAAGCCGTTCTTTGTGCAGCTACTTACACATTATTGAAAAGGAATAAAACAAAACACTTTCAGCTAGGAGTAAAAGTTAGCTAGAAAAGAAGAAAACTTTGTCACTTCCCTTTGCTTCTAGAGTTGACAGAAAATGAGCCCAGTGATTTTAATAATTATCTCCAAATGAACGAGACAGCACTTAATGATGTACTGAACGTGGTAGCATATAGATTAATGAAGTAAAATATAAGTAGTCAGATGCGAGACTCTCGTTGCAACATTGAGATTTTTTTGGAAACAGGAAGATCCTATGAAGATTTTCAGCTTCTCTTTTTAGGTGAATATAAGTTATTTATGGTACCAAAGAGTCTGTTCGCTCACGTTTTCTGTGCCCTATCCACCCTTTTTCTGACACTGTTACGAATACTTTGAATTTTGTTTTTTACAAACTCAACATCTGCTTTTGATTTTATCTCCCAAAAGGCATGAAAACATTTCATAGTTTTATGAACTCCTTAAGAAACGAGTATCCATTTTCAATGGTACACTTTCCCGACAATATGCAAGCCTGTTCCCAATATTTCTACATTAAGGGACACATGAGAGTCAAAGTCTGCGGGCACCCTTGGCCGAGGTCACCAGAACTCACACCCTTGGATTTTTTCTTGTGGGGATTCGTAAAGGATGAAGTGTCTAGAACACCAGTGGCTGACCTCGATGAACTGAAGCGTAGAATCTGCCTAAAATGTCACTATTGATATGCTGAGAAACACCAGGATAGAGATTGACAACAGACCTGATATCTGCCGTGCTACAAATGGTAGTTATGTTGAAATCCACTGAAAATTAAAACTGCAATTCTTGATGTATCAGAAAATGTTAAGTTTCAATTAAATATGTTTTTCATTAGAGCTATGAACTTTCATTTTACAGTTTGTTATTTTTATTCATTTCTCAATTGACATGAGAACCCTTTTTAAATAAACCTAAGCACATTTTATTTCTCTTTGGTAGACTATATAGATTTTAAATTACTGCCATTTCTTTTACTGGTGTTTTAAGTGGAGCATGGTATATATAAAATACAAAAAGCCAGATTACAATACCGTACCTCACTTTGTGCATCGGAGTAACTGCTAATGGAGGGGCTGGCCAGCATCACATCAGCAGGACTATGGTTTGCAGAATCCCTCTCGGTTCTCTGCTGTTCCGAAGCTGCAGTAAAGCTTCCAGCCACTGCTCCAGTCGATGACGCATTGTCCACGTCAGAAGATACCTCTCCAGTTGCATTACTCTCCAGCTCCAAAGTTGATAACTTGCATTCAAGTGATACAGATTCACTTTCTTGTTGAGTCACTGATTCTGATGATTTCTTAGCGCTGTCATCTTCATGTGAATGCTTCTCCATCGTGGAGGTTTCTGTACTTGATTTACGAGCCATAACTGAAGCAGTCACAGGGACACTTTCAACACTACTAACGCTACTGTTTTCTTCCACTTCCCTATCTTCAACAACTGCTGAAGAACTGGTTTCGTCACATGCCACAATAACTGAATCAATATCTTTGGCGACACTTTCCACTGATCTTAAGTCCTCTGAAATACTCGCGTTAAGACTCGAAATCGGTGAACTTTCTTCACAACTTTCTTTCACACCCGTTTCTCTGTCGTCTTCTTCTATCCTGAAGTTAGCTACTTCAAACTCACTGGAGATTTCTTCACAACTTACTACAGTTACTGGTGAAACCTCCAGTTCTTCAACATCTGTTTCCACAGTCCTCTGAAGTGGTTCACAAACTGTGGGGAAATCACAAACTCCTTGTAACAAATGAGAAGACTCTGATAACTCTTGAGGAGAAATATTAATAAGTGAATTCAAATTTTTAATCCTGATTTCGTCTCCCTCTTTCCCCTCTATATTACATGAATGTTCCTCACTAATCTTATCAGTCGAGTGCTCCAGATTTTCCAAATCATTACAAACAGAAATTTCCAATGTTGATATCTTAGTCTCTCGTTCCACAGTCGACTCTGCTGGGATTTTCTGCAAAGGGAATACTTCTATCTTATCAACTCGACACTCTTTAACATGTACTTTCTCAACAGTATCTCCTTCTTTCTCTGTGTCGAACTTATTAGTCTCATAACTTTCAAATTCGTCAACTTCTTCTTTCTGAACTGCAGCACACAGATCAGAAGCTTCCATGGACTGAACTGGATCCTCAGACACTAGTTCAGAGGTGTATTCTTGTGAAGGTAGATGATCTACTTGTCCTATGTTAGGAGACGAAGTTCTAGGCTTGTCGATTTTAAACTTTATATCACTATGGACAATGGCAACTATCTCGCACAACTGTTCTTTAGCACAAGCTTTATCTGCAGATACACAAGGTGAAACAGACACTTGATCCTGGGGTTGTGGAGACAGAACTTTAGATGTGCTAGCTGTATCCTCTGGTGTTCCCCCAGGGTCACTTCTCAAGGATGCTCCCCGTTTTCTGCGATACCACAACAAACTGAGTAGAAATGCAAGGGTTGGTAGGGACCATACCAACAGCTGACGTGATGAATTGGGAGCCATATTGCCTCTCCACGTTTATAGCTGTTTCTGAAGAAAATATCTTGAACCTGTGAAGAAGAGAGAAGAAACGCCTTTACTTAATCAGATAAGATATGATAAAATGCATAGAAAGACGTGAAATTAAAAGTTAGGAACAGCGTAACATGTCTTATTATTAACAGTGAATTAAACATTGTGTACACCGTTTTCAATCAATTACTTTCAAACTATGTAAAAGGGTAGGCATGTAAATTCATACATGCAAAATATAAAAGTTTAAGCATTTAATGTTTCCTTCATGCAAAAAAAGGACAAATTACCTACAGTTGGTAAGAAATTAGTAAAGAATATCACAATTTTATAGCGATTAACATCACACAATTTAATCAATGTACTTAATTAGTAGATATAAACAATTCTACAGGTTATCGAGTCTACAGATTAGTGGTTAACAATACAATTTCAGATGTTTTATTCACTATAAAATCCAAGTAGGTGCTACGAAGTCCCGCGCCGTATCTGCGTGACCTAAAGCGTCATGCCTTTGCCTAACATTACGAAATGAGAGCTGATTGAGTTTTCATGGGAGAGAATATTTTCCCATAAAATCTCGACCAGTGTATGGGACCGGTGCCCATCTACCTTCGTATTGAGTATGGGTAGCTACAGTGAGTAGTAAAATCAGGTTTCGTAAGCC
This sequence comes from Periplaneta americana, assembly GCF_040183065.1. NCBI lineage: Eukaryota > Metazoa > Arthropoda > Insecta > Blattodea > Blattidae > Periplaneta > Periplaneta americana. The sequence goes on from NC_091133.1 coordinate 101,594,445, forward strand.
AACTATAACAGCTGTGGAGGATCATCATGCTCACCACACGTTATCCACGGTACTGGTTGGGTGATCGGTAAACTTATTCTGTGTGAGGCATGTGCACGTGAAGCCAGCAGTCGACTGGTCAGTCTTGGATCTTGATGGACTGTCGCGATATTATTACTATTATTATTATTATTATTATTATTATTATTATTATTATTATTATTATTATTATTAAGCATCAATAGCAATAGTTGCAACAGCGCTATAGTGAGCGAGATGTAAGGTTGTGATTGACATTGCATGGACGAACTTTCATAGTGTGTGGAGGCTCGGCGTTATCTTGTCCAATAGAAGCCATTCCACTATAGATGAACTATGGCCTAATCATCTCGTGCAGGTTACGTGGGCGGCAGCACGTGGACATCTTACTGTTCTCCAACCAGGAGATAAACCGTGAAAGGAATGTGGTTACTATTGCGTCATCTATTGCAGCGAAGTAGATAGACAATATTAGAGTTATAATGTCAGTTTAAAAATCATGCGCTCTCCTCCATATGTTATTTACTCAATGGAGGGATTAAAAGACCAATGGGGCCGTATTAATAGACATTTTTAGCGCGGGTTTCCGGTGAATGATCAGCGTTTTTCGTATTCATAAACAAGTGTTAGCGATAGGGTATGATTTGAATTCTGTACAAGTAACCAGTGGATAGCCGGGGCTAGCTTAGTATGCTCGTAGCGCGTGCTGCGAAATGTCTATGAATAGCACCCCAAGAGATTAAAAGTGATCTAATTTTGTAACTAGGGTAGTATAAAAATGTGTTATGGTTTGTGCTTTGAGAGATAACCAATAGAAATATGAGTACCCACGTGTGTGACCTTATGACATCAACATTCATTCACCAGCATCACCCCGCTTCGTTTCATTCCCTGTAGAGTGTAGACTTTCTCGTGGTTGGAGTACAGTACAGAGTAGACGCATTTTCTTCCACAATGCATCCAAGGTCATGCTTCAACCACCGTAGAACGGCTTCTAACAATTTCATGATCCTTACGTCATCCCTGGGTAATGAATTGCTATTGGGCAAGATAATGTCAAGTCTTCACCCACGTGAGTTCGTCTATACAGTGTCAATCACAACCTGATACAGTAATAGTAATACAAATGTTCACAATACATACGTAAGAAATTTTACTTGCTGATGTGGTATTAGAAACCACAATTTACACAACGTTTTATTCGTGCAAGGGGAAATGAAGTAGAGAGATTGGATATTATCTCCTACGCATATTATTAGGTATATAATTGATACATACACTACTATGTAATCAAATATTCTTAAGACTTTTACCGATAACATTTCAGAAACATACTATCTTATCTAACTGAAACTGTTTATGATGGACACTTCAAGTCGAAAGACACGTAAGTAATCACGCAAAAACAATCTAGTTACCTACGTTAAAAAATAAAGTGCGTGTTTTTATGCTTAAAACGACTTCATTACGTTCGGCATATCTGATGATGATGTGATGATGATGATAACGTGTTAGCACACTAATGAATGGAAGTCAAAGGACAAAATAAATCTTTGCAAAAGAAAAACGAACAATTGATGGGTAAATTCATTAATTTAGCTAAAGGCTGTTTCATATTTAGATTTTAATTGCATTTTTAACTCAATATACGTTATCTTGTTTGATTATGTTATGATTACCATACATAAATAGAACAATACAATATCACGTAATATTACAACAGAGTAAACTCCACTACATGCTATATTAAAACTGTATAACAAAACTGATAATATTCTGAGAGTCTGAACTCATAGTTTAGAATAATTAACTCATCTGTAACTTAGATATATGAAAATAATATAGATGGCTTAATAATATGACACTGTAACATAATATAATATAATGATATTCACGCAAGGCAACAATAACTTAAATACAAAATAATATAAATTATTTAACAGTGCTATAGACTTTTAATTATATTTATTGTATTTACACTTCTTAACTCATCATCATCACGAAAATAAGTGTTCATAAAAATAACACACGACTTAGGATCTGAAGATGCCGTAATGGCGAAAACGTTCGTCCGTATACATAACCCTGATAATTTAAAATGTTTAACTAGTCTTGAAGTCAATTTTCAAATTAGGATAAGTTAGAAACTGAACAGTTCACGAAACTGTTGAATGCTTTGAACCACGTCATATACAAAAACATAAAAAGTAGAAAACAAAATCACGAAAACAATAAACATATAAAACGTTTGCAATTAATATTCAATACAGAGCGACATGGCTCAGCGGTAACGCGTTGGACTCTCATTCGGGATGCCGACCAGCAGTTCACGAAACTATTGAATGTTTTGAACCATGTCATAAAAAAGTAGAAAACAAAATGACGAAAACAAAAATATAAAACGTTTGCAATTAATACTCAATACAGAGCGACATGGCTCAGCGGTTCACGAAACTATTGAATGTTTTGAACCATGTCATAAAAAAGTAGAAAACAAAATGACGAAAACAAAAATATATAAAACGTTTGCAATTAATACTCAATACAGAGCGACATGGCTCAGCGGTTCACGAAACTATTGAATGTTTTGAACCATGTCATAAAAAAGTAGAAAACAAAATGACGAAAACAAAAATATATAAAACGTTTGCAATTAATACTCAATACAGAGCGACATGGCTCAGCGGTTCACGAAACTATTGAATGTTTTGAACCATGTCATAAAAAAGTAGAAAACAAAATTACGAAAACAAAAATATATAAAACGTTTGCAATTAATACTCAATACAGAGCGACATGGCTCAGCGGTAACGCGTTGGACTCTCATTCGGGATGCCGACCAGCAGTTCACGAAACTATTGAATGTTTTGAACCATGTCATAAAAAAGTAGAAAACAAAATGACGAAAACAAAAATATAAAACGTTCGCAATTAATACTCAATACAGAGCGAGATGGCTCGGCGGTAACGCGTTGGACTCTCATTCGGGATGCCGACCAGCAGTTCACGAAACTATTGAATGTTTTGAACCATGTCATAAAAGTAGAAAACAAAATTATAAAACGTTCGCAATTAATACTCAATACAGAGCGAGATGGCTCAGCGGTAAAGCGTTGGACTCTCATTCGGGATGCCGACCAGCAGTTCACGAAACTACTGAATGTTTTGAACCATGTCATATACAAAATCATAAAAAAGTAGAAAACAAAATCAAGAAAAAAATAAATAGAAGACGTTCGCAGTTAATACTTAATACAGAGTGAGATGGCTCAGCGGTAACACTATGGACTCTCATTCGGGATCGAGATTTTTTCCGTGGTTTCCCTCGACTAAATATAACTAATTTTCAGTTAAAGGCGAACGCTGAATTAAACCTCAATTACCACGAAATAAGACACAAAACAGCAACAAACATTCCTTGCAGTAGACTAGGCAGTAGCGATATGACGTAGAAGTTAAAGCGACTATAAATAAATATAGTTAAAAATGCGTAATGAAGTTTATAAAAAATATATTGAAGAGCTCATCCCATTTAATATTAATATTAATATTAGCACAATATAAACTAAAAAAACAATTACATTAGGTACTATTAATATAGACCTAATTATAGATTATTCATTAATAGTATTTGACACCTACTTGTCTACTTCGCTTTATTGCCAAGAACTCAGCATTAGTTGAAAACAACATCTAGGACATGATGCAAAAACACATGAACTTCGTATCAATAAGGCGCTATTTATATCATTAACATTACCAGCAACGGATTTTCATAGTTAAGTACCTATATACCTGTAATTGATACACAACATGTAACCAAATATTCTTAAAGTTTCTATCGGTAATATTTTAGAAAGATGCTATCTTATCTAAATGAGACTGTTTAAGATAGGTACTTGAGTAAATATACACACAGGTAATCACGCAAAAGCAAACATACAATCAAGTTTGGCTACGTTAAAGAGTAAAGCTGGTATTTTTGCTCTTGAAATAAGTTTAAGTTGGATATATCTCAAAACAACAATAAATTAGCAAACTACTAAATAAAGACGTCTACGCGAAAAACTCTTGCAAATGAAGAGCGAACATTTAAGAATGATGCAAAGACACAAACCTCGAAGATTGTTACTATTAATACAGAGTGGGCTAAAAGTCGCTTTCCCCGAACACTTTCTTACATTTAATTACAATCAATTTAAATTTGACTACACATTCCTTTACAGATTTTGTTCAAAATTGAGGCCTGTTTCTCGATACACAATTCACAACGTTTAGACACTGATTTACAGATGGCAGAACATAAATAACGATTTTAATCGATTTTCACGAATGACTCTTCGATCATGTGTCGCAACTGATGCAGATCCCGCGGGTTTTTCCAGGATACCCCACAGCGAAAAATCACATGGCGTCACGTCGCATGATCTGGGTGATCATTCTGTTGTGCCACGACGGCCAATCCATGGAATTGTTGGTTGAAATCTCTCACTCCTACACCAAAATGAGGTGGTGCTCCATCATGCTGCCATAGTAACTGCATTTCGGCAAAGCAAGGACTGTTTTCAAGACATGACATCAGAATAACGGTTGACGCACGAACATGGTTGTCAACCCACCACTTACACCAGCTATTCGTTTATTCAAGTTATGACATCTGTATATGTGTACAAGTATGAAACCTAAGAACGAATATTGGGGAAAGCGACTTTTGACTCACTTTGTATTATCACTACCATCTCTCGGAAGAAGATGTCGCTGGAACCTAACAAGTGACATCCAATAGAGTTTATAAAGACGCGACTTTGACGTGGCATAATAGGACTGGGGCTCAAGCCCAACAGATTCTGTCATACGTGAGTTGATCGATTTGCTACACCCCTAACTCAGTTTCAAAGCAGATGACACTGTTCATTTTCTATGTGAGCATGAATAACAAAAATTTACAACCCTTCATCTGCTTATAGTATGTCACAACAGCCATTAAGGGCCACCAGCGTAGCTCGGTCGGCTAAGGCGCTTGCGTGCCCATAGGAAATTGCGCTCGGGCGTGGGTTCGATTACCCCTTGGGCTGATTACCTAGTTTGTTTTTTTCAGAGGTTTTCCGCAATCGTAAGGCGAATGTCAGGTACTCTATGGTTAATCCTCGGCCTCATATCGCCAAATACCATCTTGCTATCACTAAATCCATCGACGATAAGTAACGTAGTAGTTAAATTATAACACTGTCAGACATTAGTCTTCAAATGGAACGCAATGAGCAAAATGCTACGACAAAGTATACTTAATTTCTTAATAATGCAGTGTTCTCCAAATATTAAGGACAGTAGTCTCCTTGTTCTATACATCGCTGCTCTACGTTAAGTATGGATAACTTTTGCACCGCTACCCCTCCTTCGGTGCGTTCTAGTAGGGGAAGGGAGTAACCCGCGAGGAGAGCAAGAAGCAGCAAACTTTTCGTTCTGCGAAGGAATTTTACAATGTTACATTTGTTCGGATCAAATTTCTGCACATTTTTAAAGGGTAAATCTGAAATTCTTTAAATAATTTATTATCATAATACACTGGTCTCTTAAACCGACTGAGCATTATGGGAATTAAATCAATGGGTTTCCCAAAACACGCTATGAAATGTTCCACATAAAATAATTTTTATCTCGAAAAGGAAATAAAAAGGAGCAAAGTTGTATCACACTTTATTTGAAATGACTCAAAAAATAATAAATAATCTCCTTATGGTTCACACTGTATACGCTAGGTCAGCGGTGGAGAAAGTAATCAATTCACGTATATCTAACATAAAAAGAATTATAATTCACGTATATCTAACATAAAAAGAATTATAATTCACGTATATCTAACATAAAACGAATTACAATAAATCGGGGTTCCTTTGTCGGTCCCATTCTATCAATGCACTATTATCGGCATACTACTATCTCATCGCATCTCAGTAACAGTTTTTGTTTTAAAAGTTCGCTAAAAGATAACTACCTACCTTATAATATGTAACAAAGAAAAATGATGAGTAGATACTCAAGATTGGTAAACAGAAAATAGAAGCCAATAAAAAACAATCTAGTGAGATGTAGATCGTACAAGACAGCCATCAGCGCGGATGATACGAGACACATTTTTAGTGATGTAGTCGTTCACGTTAGCTGTAATGTGTTCAACGAGTTGGTCTACTGGAAGTAACACAAAGAATTCTGAAACTTAAACATTGATGCATATCGTTACAGTTCCATATAAAACTTGTTTCACGCTCTTTCAATTGTGAGATTCACAGTCGCAGCTGCTCATGAATACGACGGTTAAGATGTAGAGCTCTTTGACATTACGTAGAGGATAAGAATTCCGCGAAGGAATGGATGATCGTTGTCAATATGACGTCTTGTGATGTTGATCACAAGTCACGAGATTGTGTCATCTGCATCTAATCTCAAGTTGAAAATTATCTTGGAGTAAAACCCAACAGAAGTACGAAAATAGGTCACAAATAGGCTACTAATATTTGCATAAAGTATTTCCATAGAAGGAACATGAACCTACCACAATATTCCATTCAGATTCTTAGGAGGGCATGTGATGGTCATCGACTAAATCTGAAATGCTTGGGAAAAGTGGCATAAGTCAGTTTTCACAAACTTTTTTCATTAATTTATTGCAACTTACGGAACATCTGCTCGCTTGGGAAAAGAGACATAAGTACAGGGATATCATTTTATTTTTACTAACATTTTTAATATTAATTTGCCTATACCTCTGGATCAACGCCTTTTGTTATCCCCTTCCTCGACTGGAGTTCGATGATACTGGCGTAATATACAAACAAATCACTTTATTAGGTATAGGAGGGAAGAAAAGTAGTTCATCCATTTACGTAAACTACGAAATATTGCGCTTTTGAGTTTGATCATTTTCATTAGGTTTTTGTTTAATCAAAATACAGTACTGTATTAACAATGAGTGTTTTTACTCACGAACTGAGCTGTCCATGTGAACGTATTCATTATGCAGTGTATATTATACTGTCTGCAGCACATTAGCGTACAATATAGAGAATGAAGTTAAATTGAAAAATAATCATAATATGGATATTTAAACACATTTTTTAAAATGGTGGCCGTTCATTTCGATACAGGCTTCAGTTCTAATGTGCATATTATCGCACTATATACTATTGTATTTAATTCCAATTACCAGTTTCGTTCTTCGTACTAGTAACTCTTGTTGAAATAATTCTGTACCTACTCTATAAAAGAGTACCTTACGTACTGTAAATTCAATCTTCACTTCTGCCCGATCCGAAAAGATAAAATTACTCAGACATACTATCTACTGTCCGTCCAAGTGGTTATGTTGTAGGGTCGCAGAAAGGGAGGAAATCACGTGACAATTAATTACTTAACGAGGCCCCTTTATTTAAGTTATTTTAATCAGTTTTATAATATTACGTAGACGTACAATAACTAACAGGAATTAATGTTCTCAGAAAAGAGCTAAGACAGCCCAGCCACTAGTTGGCGAATAAAAGCTGGTGGGGGAAACCGGGATACGACGTAGGCAAATGGACGACAGTACCTGTGCGAAAATGATTCAATATTGAAAGCTCTTTCGTCACTGGAAAACCCGAACATATTTTTGGAACGTACTGTTTACTATGACCGTAAGGCTACTATGACTGTATATGCGGTCTTGGATCTGTGTGGAGGACGATTGAACTTCATTAGTAGAAGGGGTGGGAGTGAAGTACATTAAAAAACTCGGGTAAATAAAAATTGAAGTAAAAATAAAATGTCCCTGTATTTCTCCCATTACAATAATTCATACAGAAGAAAATCAAATCGACATAAACCAGTGTGAAGACAGTTTTTTTTCCTTCTCCTGTAAAATTAAAATTTTTAACTTGTGCCACTTTTCCCGAGCACTACAGAAATATTTTATTTATTTATTTATTTATTTATTTATTTATTTATTTATTTATTTCATCAATCATTGTTCACGTCATGGCGGATCAAATGTATTCCAGTTCTTAATCCGCCATCACTCTCTATACAAATATTACAAAAACTAATACATAATGAACCTATAAGTATCCTCTGTACATTATAATAGTACAGAAATATAAACACAATTCGAATCCACTTTTAATTTTCAATATTTATCTGCAAAAACTGCACGCAACATTTTATTCATTACGGCTTTCTCCGATTTGTTTAAGATTTTTGGTTAAGATACTACAATTTACAGTTGCCTTGTTATAAGCTGCAAAAAAATTGAATGTAAATACCGAAAAAAAAAGATGTATAATATACAGTATATATTGAATACTAACAGCCAATCTTTAATGAATACTAACAGTCAATCTTACAATAGTAATACATTAAAACAGAATAAGAGGACAAGTAAACAACTGTTTCGGACCCACAGACAATTTACAATTAACAGCTCTTAATCGTGAAAACTTTGTAACTAATTCAACAGTTCATAGCATAAATACGCGTCAAAAATGACTTTCATACTCCATCGGCAAGTCTATCGTGCTATCAAAAAGGAGTGCGTAATATGGCAGTAAAAATTTGTAATAGTCTACCTATGGATATATATAAAAAAAACTCAAAACCATAAGATTATTTAGGGCCAAATTAAAGAAGTACCTAATTTCTCACGCCTACTATTCTGTAGGTGAATTCATGATATTCAACAACGCCTCATGAATATTTCTGTGTTGTATTAAGTACTGATACTAAAACTTTGGCTTGTAGTAGTAGACTATATTGTAAAACTCTTCTATATATATTTGAATTACACTGTGACTATAATTAAGACTCTATAGTAATATTAATTTTTTTTTTTCGTTAGACATGTTCCATATTCTAGCTGTGAAGCGAAATACGAATACCAAGGAATGTAAATAAATACAATTCAATACAATATAATACAATAAACACATGAAAATATCTAGCAAATGTTGTTTAGTCAAATGTCCGAAAACAGGTCTGACCCTCTCACAAAGACACCAAGAAGCAAGAGGCACCGCTTATGAGGGAACTTGGCCAGGAGATAATAGGGTAAGGTGGCCAGTTTCCTTTCCTCTTCCATTTCATACATCGCCGACTAGCTACATATGACACTAGTTAGACTTCAGATGCATACAATAGTAATATGCGTTACAAGAGCGGTATGTTGAAGTTTTCATGTTCGAGGAAAAGTTTTAAAAAGCGAAACGTAATTGAGCTTTTTTAATTTCCGAGAATTGAAAGAAAACATACCGCTCGTGTATCGTACATTATTTTGTGCGAAGATCGTTTATTACATACCTGAAAGAGGAATTTCTAATTAGTTGCAATGAAATCTCCATCTTGGTTTCTGTTCAATGACGGCAAATTTGCAAAACAAAAGTATCTATCTTCAACATTGTTGCTTTAAAATGTTTTCTGTGTTTACTATACTCCAGCAGGCCGTGATATACGTCTGTCTCCCCCCCCCAGTCTATGTTGAGTCTGGAATCTTGTTGATTTTTTCACGGCTTCCTTAATGTTACTTGCATCACGAATGCAGTAACTTTAGTGGAGTTGTAGAGTTTACTTAATTTTTGCAAATATTTAAAAACAATAATTAACAGTGCAATTTAGGTGAAATTGCAGTGATAAGTTTCCAATTTATAATTATTACTATATTGAACGTCTCTAAAAATAATATGTTAAAAGCCTAAAGCAGTAAAATCAATATGTCACTTAAGCGGTAAGATGAGGGAAATTGTTATTTGTGTTAGGTTGGGAATACTGAATTTGGAATTTTAGGCTTTCCGCGGATTGGTTTTGTGCGGAAACCAAGCAAATACGCACGGTCTCGCACAAACAATTCTATTGTTCTTCCTCTGACATATCGTCAAGTGAGATGTACCGGTACTGCGTTATTGTTATTTATTTATCTGTAAAACCGGCATATGTGACTCGTAATAACGAGTATAATACAGTTTCAATAAACTTAGCAAAATCAGTAAGCAAAAAAATACTTGGGGAATTTTTGAAGGAAAATTAATGATTATTTAAGTACAATTTATTATAAAACTTAGCAAATCAATGAACTAAAAGTACTGGTCAATAAGGGAAAAATTTTCAGGAAAATTATAATTATTATATCAACACAATTATAAGGCTCAGCAAGATCATTAAGGCAAGAAAAAATGCTTAAGGGGAAAATTTCCGTCATGATCGTATATCATGCCTCGTCGAATTCTAGAGCCGTATTCATAAACATTCTTAGCGCGGGCTTTCGGTGGATGATCAGCGAACTAACGTTTTTCGTATTCATATACTAGTGTTAGCTATATGAATGAATTCTGTTTAGCACGCTCGTAGCGCGGGCTAGCGAAATGTCTGAATAGCACCCCTAATATCTACGAACAACATAAACTAGGATTTAACAGTTTTATGAAAGCACAACTGTAGCTTACAGCCTACATATTATGAAGATTTGCACTTTTAGTTTCAATCATGGGACACAAGTATATTTAGCTCTAAATTCAAAGACATACTTTTGTATCACGTGGAACCAAGCACGTTGTGTTTATGTTACGACATGTCCTGCACGAGGGCAAGGTTCTTCTGCGAGTACATTGTGGAGGCAGACAAGCCGACTTCCATTTCGACAGAAATAGCTCCAAGCTAGCTTTACACAATGAGATTTTTTCAGCTGTAGAACCCCCGGGGACTTTCCATATTAGCTCTGTCCGCACTGTACCATGTAACTCCCACAAACTGTGTTCACCGGGGATTAATGACTTTATCGGCGCATGTCCTGTTGTATGTGCGTGTCAATCACTCTACAGGCTTTGTATAAGCTGTAATAAAATCGTGAACATTTATGGCTTCTCACAGCAGTTCATCACAAACGCGCTACGTTAAACATTGTTCCCTTTTTGAATACTGTATTTCTAACCATTTCAATATTCAATATTTTCACTTATGCCAGGCGAGTAAGAAAGCTTGTATCTTTCTCATTTTTATTTTTTTTAGAAGAAACACACTAATTTTAGAGTATGAATAAAATAACATTTGGAACAAATTAAAAAAAATAGGCCTATGTGTTTTTTTTTTCATTTAGAAATGGGATGCCGAGGAGTCTTTTACACCTTGTACAGTAGTGGCAAAAAAAACCGAACCGACCCTTGTAGCTGATTTCAGAGCCTTGTTCACTCCAGAGCACGATAGACTGGTAACTAAGACTTTCGTGGTTCGAATCCTGCCTGGGAAGGAAACTTTTTTTTTTTTGTTCCTTATTCAAATTTGTTCCCAATACTTTTCGATTTCTGGTAAAAATCATGTTCTGGGAATAATAAGTTAATTAAGTAGCAAAATATCGCTGCAAAAGAGCATCTTCTGCGCACCTCTGGAAAAAAGAACTAAAGAAGAGACTAGTGAAGTGCTTTGTGTGGAGTGTTGCATTGTATGGAGCAGAAACATGGACATTACGACGAAGTGATGAGAAGCGACGACTAGAAACATATGGAGCATGTGAAACGGACAGAAAATAAGAAATGAAGCTGTGTTGAAAAGAGTGGGTGAAGAAAGAATGATGCTGAAACTGATCAGGAAGAGGAAAAGGAATTGGTTGGGTCACTGGTTGAGAAGAAACTGCCTACTGCAGGATGCACTGGAAGGAATGGTAAACGGGAGAAGAGTTCGGGTCGGAAGAAGATATCAGATAATAGATGACATTAAGGGGAGAAGATAGTAATTTTTAAAACTTTTTTCCTATTTGGTGTCAAATATTAATTTTTTGTATGTAGAGAGCTCATGGCTATAGCAACTCAACCAAATATAAATATTTTGAAAAAATTATTTGGGAGCCAGATTTGAAAAAAAAAATGTACCCAATGCAGGATTTTACTAAACTCGATATATCTAAGCCATTTTTAAAGATAAATTCAAACCGTTTGTTACAATTTATTTGTAAAGGCACGCTCTACAAACTGTCTGTAACAGAATTTTGATATTAGTTCCTAGATTTGGAAAATAAACAATTAAAATTTAATAACATTTTTTTTATTTTCTTTCTTGCAAACAGAGAGACTTATTTTTAAAATGAAATCAATTAGGGAAATTCCGTTACAGAGAAAAGTTTCCTAGTATTCTAGAGAACGTGTATTCTAAATTTCATTCATATATCTTTAACAGTTCAAAAATTATATCGATTTTTGTCTGGCAATGTAGCAAAAAAAAAATAAAGTTCCAGAAACGGCAATCAAAGGGGGTGTGATTTAATAATGCAGAGCGCAGGAACTTTAAAAATGGCATCTCAACATCCAATAAGGGCACAGATACCCACAAAATGTTATACAATGTATTCCACACACATCACAGAACATTTTAAAGAAAAATTTGGTTTTGAAAAAAAAAATGAAGTTCCGGAAACAACAAACAAAGGGCGGTGTGATTTAAAAATCCAGAGCGCAGGAAGTTTAAACATGGCGTCTCAACAACCGATAAGGGCACAAATGCCCACAAAATATTATACAATGTATTCTACACATATCACAGAGTATTTTAAGGAAAAAAAGTTTTTTTTGAAAATTTACTCATTTTTCACCAAAAAATACCATCCTCTTCCCTTAAGATATATCGTATGGATCATATGCGGAGACAACGAGAAAGGCAGAAAATATGAAAACTGGAAAGTTCTGGGTTTGCAATGAAAGACGTCCTTGGCCAGAAAACAATGAATAAATGAACCAAAAATAAGTAATACCTTTTAAAACTTCCGAGTAAAGATATAGCTTTTGAATGATTTATTACATTATTATTATTATTATTATTATTATTATTATTATTATTATCATCATCATTATCATTATTATATTTCATGTATTAGACCTAAGCGCAGATTTTATGCAGTATTAAAGAATTGTATGTTCTTGGGTAAGGAACTATGAGGAAATAATTATTGTTTTGCAGAAGACTAAATATAACTTCAATGGGCCACTGAACCTTATACCCAACGTACGAGCTGTAGAAAACAAGTACTATGGATAAAAGAGACAAAATTAGTGCCGAGATTCCACACCTGAAACATTTCACGGTCTGATAATTTACTTCTATCTTGCGCATAATATATGATACAACAAACAAATCATTTATCAATCATGATATGGATTATGTTATGTAATACACTTCACGATCACGGTCATAGGAGACTGGGACAATGGAAATAATAACAAATACAGCTTTACCTAATAGAATGCTGGAGAAAGTAAGAGGAACGAAATGCGAATCATTACAGACACGTTCTCATATTTGGAATTCAGAATTTGAACCTTCCAGTTAGCCTATAAGTGAATTTTTAATATTCCAGCAGCAGCAATAGTAATATTGATGGCGGTAGCAGCAGTAGTAGCAGCAGCAGCGGCAGCAGTAGTGGTGATAGATTTTATTTAACGATATTTTCACTTGCAGAAGTTATTCAGTATGGAAACTGAATGTGGGCAGAAATCTCGGACAAATGTTGGCAGGAGTCCTCTATTCGAAGAACAGGGTTTTCTTTTATGTGCCGCAAATCTACGACGAGACTCTAAAGGCTGGTTCACAATAAACCGGGAACGAGAACCAGAATGAAAACGAGAAGCAGAGGACGTGAATATGGAAATTTTTTATTCACAATAAACCGAGAACGTAGACGACTATGCATATCGATATGTATGTCAATAACGATATGTAAAGTCGATATTACGCATTCTGATGTTATTTGTGTATAATTGACCAATTGTGTTCTCTCATGAGTGCAAGGCAGCCAACATAAACACAGGTTAACCAACTTCGAAATTTCAACTGAAACATTTCATTAGGTACGGGACTATAAATATGCCCATGCATCTTTATTATCACAACCTATTTTAAGGCTACCATAACGTAAAATAATTAAAGAAGAAACATTTGTAATAGAACAAAAATGAAGACAACAGTAATTATTGAATTGAAGCATGAATGTGTAGTGTGTAATACAACCAATACAGTAATAAAATGATTCGCTTCCGATCGTGTTCAAAGATGCAGCTATTGAAAGCACGTATTCTCCTTCATTTTCTCATCTTTATACGAGGCGCGCCGCTTATCGTAAACGTGAGGATTTTCCTCAACATTCAATATTAGAATCTCATCAAATAAAACTTGCTCCATGATGCACATCACAGAACAAAATAACGCATAGGTTATGTCACGGTCTTCTTGCTACAAAATATGACGACAAAATAGCTTTTAGATAGAAATAGAATGAATCTAGTGGGCTGTGATCGGAAACGTGAACGCCAAAGTTGAAACTTGGCCAACTCTCCGTTCCCGATCCCGGGCTCCGGCAGGCTTTTCGTTAATTGTGAATGCTCACATTTAAATGTACACATTTTAACAATTTTACCGTTTTCCTTTTGATTCTCGTTTCCGGTTTATTGTGAACCAGCCTTTACTTCCCTCCCGAAGAAGCAATGCTAAGGATTTTATCGTCCTTCAAAATTCATTGTCCTCGGTCGGGTTTGAGTCCGCAAACCTCGAATCCAATAGCTAACAAGAAATATTTCTGTAATCTTCATCTTACGATTTAAATTCACAAATATTTCTGTAGGTCATGCAATGCTTTGTCAATTAGTTCCAATATTATTACATAATGAATTCGTTTCCCTCTTTGAACGGTAATGGGAAGTGACCACCTAATTCATTAAACCTGGAGAATAATCCTAGCCCCTCCAAATTCAAATCCCAGCAACTGCCTTGTTCACAACTGTACTTCAAGACAACCGTGTATCCGCCATCAGAGTCACAAGAAGAGAGTTGGTCTCGCTGTGCCAATTCTTGCGGAACCAAAACACGTATAATTGCAAGAACCACAAGCTTAAAATGCAGTTCACTGTCACTCCCAAGAGAAATAAACCCTTATCTAAGTATAGTGGTCATCATGTACAGTAGTGGCAAAAAAAATCGGACCGACCCTTGTAGCTGATTTCAGAGCCTTGTTCACTCAGAGCACGATAGACTGGTAACTAAGACTTTCGTGGTTCGAATCTCGCCTAGGAAGGACACTTTTTTTTGTTCCTTATTCAAATTTATTCCCAATACTTTTCGAAAATATTGAGAATATGACCCATGTTTATATGACATATTTTGCTCAAAAGTCTTCGGAAATATGCTCCGTAAGTGGCGGTAACTGCTCGTGCCTTTCTTTTTTATTTAGTTTTAAGGATAAAAGAATATTACAAATACAGAATAAACTGTTTAAATTCACTTTGAAGTTCAATATGAATATTTTCCCCGCTAACAAGTTTTAAAAACTAAAGTTACCTACTATCATAGAAACGACAGCCGATTGATAGTAAGAATTTCACTGTTTCTTGATAATAAAAATGTAATTTAAGACATGGGTACTGTTCACAGCTTTGTCTCCAAAATCATTAAAGTCCCAAATCATACTTATTCCGTTAAATCTATGTTCGAGAGTAAAATGAACGATTCCATCCCAGGGGAAGCTTGGTATTAAAGTTGGACAACTCCACTTTTGCCTTTTTTTTTCCCCTTTTTTTATTTTTACAGATCCTTGGAAAATGGGTTATAGAAATATTTTTTCAACCTAAAAATGTGATTAAAATTAATATTCAGGTCGAAATTTAAGTTTAAAAAGTGGAGTTGTCCATCTCTGAAGCTAAGTCATGGAGTTGTCTGTTTTTGAAACCAAACGAAGCCATATTTAAAGTGAAATTGTCTACTTTTGAATCAAGGTTTAATTAGGTTTCAAAGCAAATTTACGTAAAACAGTACGTATTCATCCACAAACAGATTATATAAACAACTGGTAGTGATGATGATGATAATAATAATAATAATAATAATAATAATAATAATAATAATAATAATGCTGTAATAGCTACTGATCATACGAAAAGTGGAATTCGTTCTGGTTTTATATTAATTGTTGTGGAGATAAAATTAACAGCTCCTAAAATTGAAGATACACCTGCTAAATGTAATGAAAAAATTGCTAGATCAACAGATGCTCCAGCATGAGCGATACCTCTTGCCCAGCCATGTTGGATTCGCGATGCGTGATGGGAAAAGGTGGTATGAATGAGGACTTCTCATTGGCTATTGAAGGAATTGTCCTAATCTGAAACCAAGCCACAGTGGAGTTGTCTACATTTTGATTCTAAAACGCACAATTAAGTGCTATTTTCGCTCTATTCTGTCCGTTTTTTTGTACCTAAACAGTTCCAGAATCGCATTCAGCACACAAAATTCTATGAGAAACAATATCTCGAAATGGCAAAAAATGGAGTTGTCTAACTTTGATACTATGCTCCTCATCTCGTTGTCAATATTACGGATATTTAACTTGTGTAACCGGCATTCAAGCAAGTCAGAGATAATTACTCCATAACAGCGTGAAAGCTGAGTTGATATTTGCAACGTGTCTTGTCACCCACTAGAATTCGCCACGCCCACCTGAGGAAGAAATCTGCACCTACCAATCTCGCTGCAGCCATCTCGGTATGTGAACTCCACCCGGGCCTTAGGCTACAAAAAGGCGCCTTCGATTCAGTGCATACAAACCGGACTGTGGTTCCTTCCAACTGAGGGAGCTCGAGTTACAATACGCATCGGCCATCATCGAGAAAATGTAGATAACGGACCACGTAACAACTTGTGTCAGTGCACTCTGGCAAACGAACAAACGAGAATTTTTGTTAATGTCATTTTAATATTCCTTTTAAGCCTTTAGGTCCTCTAGATCAGTGGTTCAAAAATTTTCTGGGCGAGACTTACGTTTACGCCCCCTCCCCACTAATGTACCGGTGCTAAGCCCCATTCCAAAAATTATAAATCTCTGTATTTATTTTATTTTATTGGGTTATTTTACGACGCTGTATCAACATCTAGGTTATTTAGCGTGTGAATGATATGAAGGTGATAATGCCGGTGAAATGAGTCCGGGGTCCAACACCGAAAGTTACCCAGCATTTGCTCGTATTGGGTTGAGGGAAAACCCCGGAAAAAACCTCAACCTGGTAACTTGCTCCGACCGGGATTCGAACCCGGGCCACCTAGTTTCGTGGCCAGACACGCTGACCGTTACCCCACAGGTGTGGACTAAATCTCTGTAAAATCGTAAACAACTGTAATTGTACTCAAAACCAGTGGATAACACCCAATTTCTAATGTACCGGTATACTCCATTTTATTTCAAGGAGTGCAGTTCGGTGGCTCCTTTGAACACCCACTTACAGATTTATGGCTTCCTACACAAAACACCTTTGACAATTCCATCTGTCTCCTCATCCCAACATTGCACTGTTGCCACAATCCTGGTGACCCTCGAAATGAGACTGACGGGATTCTTGGAATTCGGAAAAGATGCGGCAACTCTGCCTCCACGTGGATTTGACGGGAGCTTGTCAATTCTTCTGAAGGAGGGTTGTGATTGGTTACTGACAGGAGAAGACAAGATTTTCGTCACAGTAAGGAAGACATTTATTTATGACAACCAACTAGTAGGGGGGGGGGGGGCAGTAGGTCTGTCGGCAAAGTCCTTTCTATGAAACTACAATCCATGAAATAAAATACAGTATACCAGCAAGACGAGAAATCGGACTATGCAAACCTATTTTCCAATTCCCCTTGGCTTCTTATATTGGCCTTCCTTGTTGACATATTTTTCAAACACTTAAATAAAGTACTTCGAATACTAGTTTGTAAGGCCAAGATGTTAACATAGTAACAGCCAGAGATAAAATCAAAGGATTTATAAATAAGGAAATTTGGTTTCGGATCGACATCACTTGACAAAAGTCCCGAGCCATGGCGTAGTGGTCTAAGGCATCCTGCCTAGGACTCGCGTTACGAAGTCGAGTCCTCATGGGGGAAGAAATTTGTCTCATCTTATGTGAGAAAGAATTCATGATTAGAGGAACTCTTATAATCACGACTGAATCCGTGTAAGAATTTGTTAAAATTAGGTGTAACAATCCTAGCAAGTGACAGTTTTAATTAAATCGGTTTGTCTTCACTAACGTGAGAACTGCATTTGCTGAAGATACTTAACATGATCAATTCTACACATAAAGAGTTTCAATAATAACGAGTTAGAAGAAACCTTAAAGTATCACGAAATATATGCGATAAAACTATTCTTGTATATCTTATCGTACAGCGAAGGATGAACTTCCACATCTAGATATTTTTAACTTGTTGCTGACAATGTTGTTTCAGGAACTAGTGAAATTTTCCATTGTTATCGACAGTTTCCGGGTATAAATGTGCAGTTGTTTTTGTCATCATATTATGTATTGTGCCACTTTCTATCTTATGTTTAGTAGAAATAGATTTAAACCAACGTTTTTCAATAGATCATGGTGCGGCAACACCATATTCTGCTTATTGCTAGTGGTCACTGATAACCAAGTGTGTGTGTGTGTGTGGGGGGGGGGCAGAGGATACTTCATATTCTTCTGGATTTTATTAACATGAAATACAGGACCTACCATCCTTAAAAGTAGCCGATTCATATACTTTAATATATAGTAACTATCTGTATCCTCATTTCTTCCGAGGTCTTCCCCAGCCGAGGGACTGAAGTCAGATGGTCTATGGCGAGTCCTCGGCCTCACTTCATTTCACACCCTTTGGTCTGATTACCTGGTTGGGTTTTTACCGAGGTTTTCCCCAACCATAAGGCAAATGCCGGGTAATCTATTGGCGAATCCTCGGGCCTCACATCATCTCACTACAGCTCGCCAAAATATTGTTAAAAATTTGTAGAAAATTACAAAATTGTAAAACTATAAAAACTGTAAAAATTTGTAAAAATTGTAATATTGTAAAATTTTTTACTTGTTCCACATCTTAAAGCTTCATTGCTCATGTAAGATCTATGGAATATAATAAATGAAATGAAAAAAAAAAGAAAAATGGTTCATAAATAATAATAATAATAATAATAATAATAATAATAATAATAATAATAATAATAATAATAATAATAATAATAAATATCATGTCCCCATTTTCAGTATAATTTATACTACCTCAACTTTGACATTTTTTTACGGATATGGGCCTATATATTTTCAGTATTTTTAAAAACCAAAACAGAGGGTATGGACAGTGTCCATGTGCAGTCCTCTCATTTGAAATTTAAGTTATTTTTATACTTAAACATTCAAGTACAGTCATCCGCAGGCAAGAATACAAAATATTATACAGAGAGATTCAGGAGTATTTACCGTCACTTATGGAGCTTATTTCCGAAGACATTCTGAGCAAAAAATGTCACATAAACATGTGTCCTAATCTCAATATTTTCAGAGTTACAATAATTTGAAGTTGTTAGTAATATACCTTTTTTATTTAGTTTTAAGGGTAAAAAATATTACAAATAGAGAATGAACTATTCATAAGTACAATTTCTTTAATTGGCTAGTGTTCTGAAGCTAAAAATGTGTTGTTAATTGCTTTGTACAGATTTTGTTTTTCAATTTTTAACTAAAAATTACATAATTCTTATACTCTTACCACAAAAATTGTTAGAAATCATACGATTTTAAGAACTTGATTCTTTACAGTTTAATTATGCATCCTAATGTACATTCTTTAAGAATTTACAATAGCGACGTAATTTGTAACAAATTTTTGTGGTAAATACGTAAGAAAATGTAATTTTGTAGTTAAAAATCGGAAATAAAAAATTCTGTACGAAGCAACTATGAAATTCACAACACATTTCTAGCTTCAGAATACTAGCTAATTAAAGAAATGATACTCATGAATTGTTCATTCTTTATCTGTAATATTCTTTTATTCTTAAAACTCAGGATTAATTGTATTTTACAAACAACTTCAAATTAGTGTAACTCTGAAAATAGAGATTAGGACAAATGTTTATATGACATTTTTTGCTCAGAATGTCTCCGGAAATAAGCTCCGTAAGTGACGGTAAATCCTCGTGAATCATCCCGTATAACAAAATGGCTACAACAATTTCCTTACGGCTTTTTTAACAAGTATTACCAAATAAAATGCTACTGATTTAAATCCCCAAAAACGTTTAACTACAAACACACGAAAACTTATTAAAAGATGCAGGGGATTCTGGTTCACAATAAACCGGGAACGGAAACGATAACGAGAACGAAAACGGAAGTATTGTTAAAATAAATGTATTTAAATGTGAGTATTCACAATAGTAAATGGTTAGCTCACATTTAAATACATTTATTTTAACAATATTTCCGTTCTCGTTGTCGTTTCAGTTTCCGGTTTATTGAGAACCAGCCTTAATTTGCAGTGATTCATGGCCATTTTACTTTTTTGGCGTGAAATGTCTTATGTTCGATGTACAGGAGAAAAGTTGTATCGTTTTGACATGAAAAGTTTATTCTGACTCACTCGTAGTACAGAAGTGTAAGATGAACTTCGTGCTTGTGGTTTTCCTTGCAGTCCATGTGTTCCATCCTCTATTTAATGTGCCTCAAGGTTTTTCACACACAGTAGCCACGAAAATGTTGATATGAGTTATATTCACACACATGCCTATCAAATGAAATACACTGTTAAAGTGCCGGCACATATTGTATTTCATTATTTTAACTCGAGTGTAGACGTTTTGCGCAATCATTGGGATTTCTTTAAATCTTCTTGAGATTTGTTTTAACGTGACACGTTTAAGTGTGCACCTATTCGGGAGAAATGTCCCTTGCCGTAATACTCTACTCGTATCGTGCTCCTTAGTGGGACTGCGCCGATGCAACCCGCAACATTTGCTCCTTAGCTGCAGCGGGTCGATGTTACAAGCAATACAGTATAGAATAACGGATAGCGTACAAATAAAATAACGTATTATAGTGCAACATTCATTATGATCTTCAATTTATTTCATACGCATCATAATCTACAAACATCCAAACCCATACAACCAACAACCACTTAGACGTTTCATGCAATAAGTGGTTGTTGGTTGTATGGGTTTGGATGTTTGTAGATTATGATGCGTATGAAATAAATTGAAGATCATAATGAATGTTGCACTATAATACGTTATTTTATTTGTACGGTATCCGTTATTCTATACTGTATTGCTTGTAACATCGACCCGCTGCAGCTAAGGAGCAAATGTTGCGGGTTGCATCGGCGCAGTCCCACTAAGGAGCACGATACGAGTAGAGTATTACGGCAAGGGACATTTCTCCCGAATAGGTGCACACTTAAACGTGTCATGTTAAAAAAAAATCTCAAGAAGATTTAAAGAAATCCCAATGATTGCGCAAAACGTCTACACTCGAGTTAAAATAATGAAATACAATATGTGCCCGCACTTTAACAGTGTATTTCATTTGATAGGCATGTGTGTGAATATAACTCATATCAACATTTTCGTGGCTACTGTGTGTGAAAAACCTTGAGGCACATTAAATAGAGGATGGAACACATGGACTGCAAGGAAAACCACAAGCACGAAGTTCATCTTACACTTCTGTACTACGAGTGAGTCAGAATAAACTTTTCATGTCAAAACGATACAACTTTTCTCCTGTACATCGAACATAAGACATTTCACGCCAAGAAAGTAAAATGGCCATGAATCACTGCAAATTAAGGCTGGTTCTCAATAAACCGGAAACGGAAACGACAACGAGAACGGAAATATTGTTAAAATAAATGTATTTAAATGTGAGCTAACCATTTACTATTGTGAATACTCACATTTAAATACATTTATTTTAACAATACTTCCGTTTTCGTTCTCGTTATCGTTTCCGTTCCCGGTTTATTGTGAACCAGCCTTTAGCCTTTTGAGGGATAGAGCACGATATGATAGAAATGCAATAAACTGTAGTACTATAGCAACGCGACACGTACCCAGGTAACAGATGCATTTTATTTCGATTAACTGACATAGCGCGCCTTCCACCAATTTACACATAACCAACTTTTACACAATTCGCTCGAAGCAACTTTCCCTAAAATTGTACTGTGTATAACGGGAAGGGATGCTGAAATGACACCATTTAGCACCTCAAAGATAGACTACATGCGCCAGGCATCATCGTCGAAAAGTGAACTATGGAATGCACGTGGAAGCTACGGTTGGATAGCACGGTGCAATACAATGCAACTTTCGTTTAAAACAACTTTTTAAACTGAACGGGCTATCCACAGTGATAAATATCCAGAGATACAAGATAATCGATGCGCGCACAAGCAAAACAAGAAAGCAGCAGTTGCAAAATGGCAGCACATGCGCCAGGCATATCTTGCATCATCGTCGAAAAGTGCACCATGGAATGCACGTGGAAGCTACTGTTTGATAGAGTGGTGCAATACAATGCAATTTTCGTTTAAGGCCACTTTTTAAATTGAACGGACTATCCACAGTGATAAATATCCAGGTGTCAAGATGATCGATGCGCGCACAAGCAAAACAAGAAAGCAGCAGTTGCAAGATGGTAGCACATGCACCAGACATATCTTGCATCATCGTCGAAAAGTGCATCACGGAATGCACGTGGAAGTGGAAGCTACGATTGAATAGGATGGTGCAATACAATGCAATTTTCGTTTAAAACAACTTTTTAAAGTGAACGGGCTATCCACAGTGATAAATATCCAGGTGCCAAGATGATCGATGCGCGCACAAGCAAAACAAGAACGCAGCAGTTGCAAAATGGCAGCACATACGCCAGGTATATCTTGTATCATCGTCGAAAAGTGCACCATGGAATGCACGTGGAAGCTACTGTTGGATAGAATGGTGCAATACAATGCAATTTTCGTTTAAAGTCACTTTTTTAAATTGGACGGGATATTCACAGCAATAAACATTCAGATGTAAAAATGATCGATGCGCGCACAAGCAAAACAAGAAAGCAGCAGTTGCAAGATGGCAGCACTTCTGCAGAAGTATTGTAGAGCAGAGCTTCGTTGTGTGAGTTTTCTGAGCAAAAGAAAGGCCTAATCGTGAAAATTTGTGGACTTCAAAAATGTCTCGAAATTCTGAGAGCATGAAAAGTGGACACAACAGGAGAAAGGGGCATCTCAAGGCGAATCAAAGAAGCCCAAGACTACCGCTATGGAGTACAAGAGACGACAGAGAGAGAGAGAGAGAGAGAGAGAGCAGCGGCGGCGCGAGCTCCGTGGACTCTGTGGCTGAGAGTAACTGGACTTGACACCGCAGCCGTCTATATCGATTCAAACAATGAATTCAAGTACTATTAGTCTGTAAGCATACTTATCCTATATTCTGTAAATCATTCATTCATTCCATAAAGGAAACGAATTCAAAACATTTTCTTTCGCCAATTCCGCCCAGAACCATCCTCGCTACAAACGTAACTCTACGTCCATAAACTCTCCGGCTCATTTCACTAGTGGGCCACTGCTTTTTACAAAGTTGTCTGACTATAATATCAGTACACGCTTGAGTACACAGCTGTAATTACTACCTAAACTGTGTGATTAATAGTCCTAACAAGAACACCTTTTCTAAGTACAAGAAAAAAAAATAATACTGGTTCATACACTATCATAATTATCTGCGAGAAGAATTAATTTTTATTTTCATGGGCCACTTCTTAAATTTATCACTGTTTACGCTTTATACCTAACAACACCTTATAGCACGAACACAGAAGTCCAAACTGTGCAACAGTCCATACTGATGTATTCTTTGTCATAATGATTCGCGTTGTAAACAATTACTACCGTCGTAAGGAAATAATGAACTTCTGATATTTCTAGTGAAGCACGTGGAAGATACAGGGCTAGAGCGCAGTGTTGCAGCTAGCAGCGGGAGTGAGACTTCCGGAAGGCAGATTGATGGTTTTTATTACTGGTAAGAGCGGAAGTGTTTACTATATGATGACAACTGAGTAAACAATCTAAGTGGCAATGTCGTCTTAATTTGATCTGTGGCGCCGCCAGGAAGGTGAGTGACGAATTTAGTTACTACTGGGCAACCTGTGCAATTAGTGGTTTCCCTGGCATCAACACCTTCGTATCATTCAGACGCTACATAACCATAGCAGTTGATGAAGCATCGTAAAATAAACCACTAAAAATGATACGAAACGGTAAATAGTCATTGACTGGTTTTTGATTTCCAAATAGAGCCGCACTAATTTTTCTAAATTTACTATATTTTATGGACATCATTTCCGGATAAATTGACTCGAAAGTACCGGTACTGTATATGAACAAAATTCGTGCAACAGTGTAGATTTATTCGCTGTACACAGACGGTATGAATGGGCAATTTTTTTTCTGCTATAAGAGTTGCAGGAAACGTGTACTTATTTTCGTGAAATCTAGAAATCGATTTTTTTTGGAACATTACAATATTTTATCTTTCCACTTCGCATAGTGAGAAACTTAAAAATGAAGGAATTAACATATACTTCCACTTTACATTCTGAACAATTAGAATTAAAACAGGTATAGAACTAAAGTACCGGAAATTACCTACTGTGTCATAAATTTAATTCCAATAAGTTTCTTTTCTTTAGTAATTCTGAAAAAAAATGTTACATATCAACTATATATTGTAAAAAGTATATAAAGTGTTGGTAGGAGGAGCACCTTTGTCAATGGGTAAGAGCAATCAAAAGCCAACTAACGCAGTTTTCGATCTGTAAAAATATTTACAAATAAATGTTAAAGTACTCCAAAAGAAAAAGGATTGGACGGGTCTAGTGACAATGCGGGAAAAAGTTACTTTTCACACACTAAAAATTCAGTAGTTTTAACAAAAGAAGCGTTAATACCACCGACAAATAAGCAGAGGAAGATATGAAAAATATCCGCACTCCAACCTTACTCGTTTCTAAATAGTTCCTTCGTAAAGCAAAACAATCCTGCATGAAATACAAAAAAGCATATATTCTAGCGTTCTAGGTGCAACGGTTAGATTCGAGATGGATACAAACCAACCGATGGAAGTTATCAAGAAAAACAAAACTACCTACCAACCAACTACAACGAAAATATCAATTCCGTAATACTGAAGTTATTGGTCTTCTAATCTGTGCTAGAGGGACAATTCCTAAATTCCTTGTTGATGTCTGCAAGAAACTTGGTATCCCAATTACTATTATTAAAATATATCCCTACTAGCCCTTAAAGGCTCTCTGGATATTGAAACAAAAAATTTATACTCTTATTAACTTACTAGAAAACAATTTCCTACCTTTCAAAATTATTAACTGCATACTTCTTTTACTGTCTCCTGAAACATTTTCGCTAATTCCAACGATCTTGACCAATATATCTTTGTTACTGATATGACATCAATGACATCTCTATATAAATTCATTTGTAAATAAAATTGATTGTTAAGCTTTGTCAAGAGGCAGCTTTGAATTTCAATGAAGCAAATAAAACAAACTTTAAATAGTTTAAAAACTTGAGTATCATTTACATACCTGTATACGAAATGAAAATATCTATACAAAACACTATAGTCTAGGAAATGTATCTGTAATTAGTATTCAGGAGGGATTCAAATCCAGATACACGAACTTTCATCGATCGAATATCACTCGTATATCGAACTTTGATCGATGGAATATCACTCGTATATCGAAAATAACTTATTCTAAATGAGGTTATACCTTTGCTTTGTAAAGTTCGATTCCAGACTGCAATTCAACCACACGTGAAATAAAAGAACAGAAAACCACATTTATACTACGTCTGGACGGTGATAAAACTTATGCCGGAAACGGTTAATTACACATATCCACACGCTCAGAAATTACGGTTCATAAGCACTGTGTTTCAAATACATTTAAACGATACAAAGAACGACTAAATGTTATATTACTCTATCAATGTTCTTCCAAAACGGTCAGTCGAGATGGGCGAGGTATCAAACAAACGCCCACATATACACACGCACAAGCACACACGCACACGCATAAACGCCCACGTGTTTCGAAGCTAATCGCATCTCCGTCTCTACATAAAGCCAGAATTTAAAGTCTACATTAATTTAAACAAATATCAAATGTGTTCGTTTATAAAATCACACATAACCATGAATGAGATACTCACATGACCACGTGGCCTGCCGTTCAACCTGACCTGCTTGCGTAAGGTTCCGGGTTCGAGTGCCACCCCACTTTGCAAATTACACTCCCACTAAAAGAGATACCTTGCCACGTGATTAGCTACCAACGGGTTTGGTCGCACTCAGGTTTGACCGGCCGCTGTTCCGTGTTGGGCCGAGTCGGTCAATACTGGAGTTCGTGATGACGTCACACAGGGGGTAACGACGACGTCGAATTGCATCACGGGGCGGCAACGACGAAATAACTGGAGGTGCCGGACCGCATTGCAAGGGATTTCGTCACACACGCGCAATGGACATGTGCCCTCGGATCAGTCGGTGAGAAACGTGAGACAATGGGGCAGGGAAGTCGTTACGCAATTGTTTTTGCGTAGATACAAAGGAACTGAAAGTATGCAGGCAACATTAACATTCGTCTTTCACATTTTTTTTAAATTTACGAGAGACAAGAAAATATTGACTTATTCTGAATACATGGTTATTTCCTATTACTTCAAAACAGAAATTAAGTAAAACTCGTACTTATTTACGTATATAGTTTATGACATTTTAGTGTGTTGTTTGATATTTTGTGATTTTTTCTTGGTTATCTTTATTATTCATATTACTTCATTTAATTTTTGATGTAAATAAATTGTTATTGGTTAAGGTGAAAGATTTCTTTATTATTATTATTATTATTATTATTATTATTATTATTATTATTATTATTATTATTTACCCAAAATCCAACAAGGTTTTCCATACTTTTATCCAACATTTATGGATTCTTAGTGGGTAATGGAACCCCATAATGGTTCAATATATTTATTGATAATTGAAGTGGAATGAAACTTTTTTACTAAAAAATTGAACTGAATCAAAAGAGCTTTCTTGACTAGTAATCGTCCATAGAGTTCAAAGAAAGACTGTATAGTTGGGACAACTGGCAATAAGAGAACAGCTCATCATAACATACAACTGCCATCTAGCGGAATATCTGGAATGATGAGATGATACAATAATACATTTGCAAGACAGTTTAGTACATATTTTAGTAAGTTAATATTTTATTGTGTGTGTACCTAATGCCTACCCACTTCACTTGCGTGATTCGGGTTCCGCATACTGCGAATAGATGGGAGGACTGTGACCCATTTTCAAGTTGCACACCACTTCGGCGGACCATGTTATGCATGACGTGTATCTATGAAGAATTATGTCGTGCACTAGGGTGAACGTATGTGTAAGTGTTCGAGTAGGTGTAGTGTAGGGAAGGGTGAGGATGATGATGGTGAAGAAGACAGAAGGGGAAACCCGATGCCGGCACGTAGCCTACTCCAATATTTTATTGTATTAGAGTACTTTATTTCTTCTAATCTTTATATACTTTCTTCTAATCGTGTAAAAGTCAATTAAATCCACTCAAGTTTCGATTTTTCTAGATAAATCAAAAACCCTAATGAGATTATTATAGATAAATTTGATTTTTCACAATAATTTTCAATCAAGACGCAATCCGCAATTGTTGGCACTTTTGGACATATCACACACCAGACCTTGTATGTGTATGTTTAGTTAACAGTCGAAAAACTGGTTGGAACCATATAAGCAGACAGCAGACAGCGGATTATCGGTCCCGATGCTGAACGTTAGGTGTACGACAGTTGCAGGGAGGTCACTACGCTTCCTCCCTACAACACCAAGAGACGTGGCGTCTTGTCGCTGCGTTGGGACCGAAAATCCGCCGTGCTCGTGACACCAATAAGACATAACCCATGAGGGGACTAAAGAGGAGTAATGAAGTAAATTGGTCAGTTCCTTTCCCCCCTCCATTGCACACATCGTCGAATATTATAGTAATATATTTCACTAATCAGACTTGAGATGTATGCAACAGTTGTTCTTCCTCCAACACATTTAAATTGATAATAGATGTATCAGCCAGAATCTTAAATCAGAAGTAAACACCAGATCTTTGTTTGACCTTCATATTCTATTTTATTTGCTGAATCCGTATTATTGTAAGAGTAATAGCAAGCTTAACTATACAGCATCCAGTCAGCAGAGATTCTGCAGATTCTTGTTAATGTTTTGAATCGACAGCAGAGACAATGTGCCGAGTTCAATGTTTGTATTTATTTTTAAGGAAGGCTTCGGTTTGTGTATTTCTGTTCGTTAGCAAACGAGTCTGTGCAACTTTACATGGTCTCATTTTATTTTTCACTGGTTGAAAAGAACGTGTCTTATGAGTTCATGATGTACTGGACAACAAATTATGTGTAGCAATAACAGTTATCGTTATCACAGTGGAATAGAGCCCACAATATGAACTGAAACTACTCCATTAAATAACTGAATACAAAAAAAAGTACAAATGAGAGTTTATTATTTCAGCCGTTCATTATTTTTTAAAGAATTTCAATTAGTTTTCAATGAACTATAGTAACTAGCTGTAATTGCAGTAACATTACCGGCATCTAATTCATAATTTGATCGTCCCTCTTCGTGAATGTTAAGGAAAAAAACATCTTCGCACCAGAATGGCAAACGATTGTCTAACGCAATCTTATCTTTGCTATAGAAAAGACACTAACCAGACTGCATGGAGGTATTTGTGGAAAAATATTATGCTCTTCACAACAACCAGAGCATCAATCTGTACTAATAAGACAGATCGAATAACGAACCCATTCTTTGTAACATGAACAGGGCTAGTTTTTTTTTAAAGAGAATAATACTTTTATATTTCTCAATCTTACAATTTTATTTTTGAAAACTAAACGCTCAATAGAACGGACTTTTGATTTGATGTATCCTTAACTGCATGACGAAGGAAAATTCAAGATGTCTTTTTTTTTTTTTTTATTTAAGCGGCAATGAAGTTTGATTTTGGATGAAAATTTGGATTCATATTTAATTTTTCCTCAATTTATTACAGTATTTGGTTTTCCCTCTTTAAAATGGCACTTCACATATAACTATACTGTACCTTACTAAAAGTTTAACCATTCACTTTTCGATTTTTGAGAAGGGTAGCCTATACAAGTTTTGATTCTAACGCTCATTTTCTATAAATTCATGGATTTTGGGCGGACAATCACACACACACACACACACACACACACACACACACACTATAATTATATAATTTTTCCAATTTGTTCTTTGATTTTCTTCTTTAAAATGGTATTGGCCTACCACATATAATTATACTAAAAATTATATCCATGTCAATTGTTCGTTTTTCTAAGGAGCGGATGTAGTACTCTATGTATATCTTATTTTAACGCTTACTTTCCGTAAGTTTGGATTTTCCATACAAAAGTAACCTTCTCTCAGTTTCTATTTAATCTATAATGATGAAATTTTCAGAAATCGTGTACTTGGAAGTTTTACGTGTACTGACACAATGTTTTCGAATTTGTTAAAATTCTGAAAATGTTACAGGGAGTAATGTAGGGCACTGAAGAAAATATATACGAATGAGGGAAAAATTATTTCTCGGTAATTAAGTAAATTTAAGAAAAATTACTGTTTCAGCATAAAGTCAAGTTATGTGGTTATAAGCTGTAAAATAATCAGTTGGCTAGCTTCAACAGTTTTCCAGAAAATGTTCCTTACGTAAGACATGTTTTTAATATCATCAAGGTAGGAAATTCCGTACCTTAATAACGACGCTTTATCAACTACTAGGTTATACAGCGTTGATATAATTGGTGATAGGGAGATGGTATTTCGGAAGATGAGGACAGAATTCGCTATAGATTACCTGGCATTCGTCTTACTGTTGGGGAAATTTTTGGAAAAAAATCCAATTAGATAATCGGCCCATACCACGCTCGAGCTCAACTCCGGTTAGCAGGTAAATCAAGATGTTTCAAATTACATTTAGGCCTTTACTTCTTCGTCTTGCAAAATTACTGGAAATGAACTAACCATAATTGTGGGAGAAAGAGTTCTTTAAATATTTATTTATTTATTTAACCTGGTAGAGATAAGGCCATCAGGCCTTCTCTTCCCCTCTACCAGGGGATTACAACTACAATATTAAGAATACAATTACAATTATAATTACAATTAATATTAAATTTACAAATACAATAAAAATCAAAGAACTATAAGATTAACTGATTAATAAAAGCTAGGCAGTTTATTGTAAAAGTTAAGAAGAGAGAAACTTTTTTTTATTAATTAAGTAAAAATTAAACCTACTCTACGGAGTAAGAAAATGCTCAATAAGTTTGCTTTTGAACGCTACTAAA
This sequence comes from Periplaneta americana, assembly GCF_040183065.1. Classification (NCBI taxonomy): domain Eukaryota; kingdom Metazoa; phylum Arthropoda; class Insecta; order Blattodea; family Blattidae; genus Periplaneta; species Periplaneta americana. Next base: position 101,624,808 of record NC_091133.1, read on the forward strand.
TTCCGACAGTCTCTGATGTCACTGGGTAGGGTATGAACCGATTGTTCGCCAAATAATTACACGTTCTCATTAAACTTTTTTCTGTTTATGTCTTACTGAAAATCGATCGCTAAATCTCATTAGCTTGATGGTGAAATGCGCAATAAACGCCCGCTCGACAAAAGCAAGCTCCAAATTCGTCCTCCCCAGACGAAAATCCTGGCGCCATTATTCTATTTCAATGTATACTATATTAAAAATTATTAAACTTATGGTAGACTAAAAATATTTACTGTGCTGATTTATCGAAACAACTCCAAAGCCAGTTACATTTCTTGCGAAAAGAAACCAATATTTTGCATATGTAAATTAGACCATTCCCTGCACGATTCAATGAACGCAATAGATACAGACTAAATACATAGCTTTCTTTTTATAACGATCAGCTGGATATACGTCTATCACTAAAGAGAAAGTGAAACTTTGTACCAACTCCGGCCTCATCACCTGGGGGTTGTGACAGTGCATAATTGGTTCAGAGCAATTAATCCTCCTTCACCATTGCTGATATGCGTAAACGTGTAACAGACCTTTCCAATGTAACTAATTAACGACTCAATTTAAAAGTAATACGCACTGGAAATGAAAGGCAAAGGTGGAGTATGCATAGCGAAATCAGAAGTACACGCATTCGACAGTAAACGAGATTAATTCTCGGTCTCTTACTGCTGCATATTTGTGGTAACATGAGCGGTTTTGGACAATAAGGGAAAACAATATGTAAAATATTACGTTTCAACAGTAATTAGCTGCATACGAGAGATTAATTCATAATCCCATATGTAATCCTGTTGGCCATGTCTGCTGTGTTACGTGGAACTCATATGCTCCACTAATATTCAATACCGTAGGCCTACTTTAAAATTGAAATTGCAGTATTCTGTAGAACAGCGGCTCCCAAACTTTCTGAAGGCGCGATCCACTTTTGGACGAGACTTCTGTATGCGACCCCCCCCCCCCTCCAACGAACTGTAGGGTGCTTAACCTCATTCGAAAAATACAAACCCCTGTAAAATCTAATACGACAATGGTGTGTGGATAAGCTTCGGGGCTTCTACCGCGTTGTCTTGGTGTTGGTGGCTGATGTTTCGACCGCTGTGTTGTGGTCATCTTCAGAGCAGTTGTTGAATAAAGAAATATATGAGCTCGCAGACTATTTCCTTATCCAACAACTGCTCTGAAGATGACCACAACACAGCGGCCGAAACGTCAGCCACCAACACCAAGACAACGCGGTAGAAGTTTATCCAGAGACCATGTACACCAGTCGCGGAAGCCTACGCGAACACCTAATACGACAATGTTGCTCAAAATTAGTGAAAACCACCCAAAGAACAATCAAAACAGAAAAATATAGTGCAACAATGACATGAAATATTATGTGAAGATCATCTCGATACGATATTTCACCATTTTTCGAATTTTTATCTTGGCTCCAGCTCAACGATCGCAGAACTTTACACTGTCTTTCTCTTCTATTTCAAATTCTGCGCACCTCAACCCCAAGTTACGTCGTCTCGTCTTGTCTATTTATGCTCCAACCATAACCTAAATACTCTATCTCAGATCACCGGTACTTTGAGTATACTTCATCATAACACTTCCCGATACTCTTCATCATTGACCGTTTCAATTTCTCGTCATTGGAACTCCCTACCTCATACCTTAAGGGGCTGTCAGACATTTACTAAGTTCAAAACCCGGTTGTCAGCTAGACTGCGAGCTTTCCTAAAATATATTTTTTTCTAATATACGATTTTAATTTTTAATATATAGATTTTCTTTATTATTTTAACAATTACTTAGATTCACATTACTGTAATTGTTTCATTCTTAGAATTACATGTAATTAAACTTGTTTTCATTTACTACCACTATTATTAATAAAAATAATAATAATAATAATAATAATAATAATAATATTATTATTATTATTATTATTATTATTAATTGTATATTGTTCCTGTATTTCTGCCATTTTTATATTTGCTGTTGTACTTATACTGTTTGAGTGGAAGAGAAGGCTTTATGGCCTTAACTCTGCCAGTAGAAATAAACGTACTAAATAAAAATAAAATAAATCTCTAGTAGCCTACTTTACTGATATAT